>NC_083614.1:13935064-14175064 GCF_963584025.1 Labrus mixtus
TAGTCAGTGAAAAAACAATTAACACTGTCTTTTTTCTGTCAGGACAACAATACCAGCTGACTGAATAGTCACACAGCCTCATACTGTGTGACAGGCTGTGTGACTATTATCCTCACCTTGGAAGGATCTGAAGGCTGAGTGTGCACACTCTCAAGTTGATCTTGTCCCAACCCAAAACTAATGGTGCATCTGAAAACTCATAAGTCAGTTAAGTTGAGTCTTTCCTGTGGCACATAAGGCTACCAGCACCAGAAAATGCAGAAAAGTCTTAGTGCCAAAAACTACAGTCACAACCAGTAGGCTGAAATTAATGGACAGAAAAAGGGTGAATTTACAAAGGTGACTACAAACATGTATTGAAACGTCCAGTCCTCTGTATACCCAAGGAATGTGCATGCTGCTAATAAAAATTGATTAATTTCTACCTTTAAGAATCCACAGAGTGCAATGTGCAGACTACAATGAGCTTTAATGCAACTTCTCAAATGTATATGTTGCACACATCCTCTTCAGCACATACCAGATTCACCAAATCAAGTCCCTTGCCTTCAAAGAAGGTGTCTGAAGTCCTTAACCTACTGATAATATACAGTGAAGTCAGTGAATAAATTATCATATATTTGAAAAAAAAAGTTCAGTATAACACAGGAGTTATAAAGTAGTTTGTCTTGTTTCCAAACATTGTTAGATTCCCCAGTATTCTGAAACCCTGGTTCATTGCAGACATTCACATGTGGTGTGCATTCTTTAAATCAGGGGACATCAGGGAGTATAAGCATGCCCAGTATGAGCTCCAAAAGTCCATCAGAGCTGCCAAAAGGACATACTTCCAAAGACAACACCACAAGAGGTATGTGGCAGGGAATACAATCCATATCAGATTACAGGAGTAATCCTAGCAGGGAAAAGTCTGTTACTTCTATTCCTAAGGACCTAAGGAAATGGCAACATCCTAAAGGTCTGTGCTGAACAGCTGGCAGGGATGTACAGAGCCATCTGAAACACCTCTCTCATGCAGGAAATTGTCCCTCAGACCTTTAGATCATCTGTTATAGTTCTGGTACCTAAAAAGCCAAACACAACACGGGGGACTAGTTGAAAGCATCCTCACAAGTGGAATCACTGTGTGGTTTGGATACATCACCCTGGCAGAGAGAAAATCCCTTCAAAGGGTCATCAAAACCGCAGAAAGGATCACCAGCTCTCCCCTCCCTGGAAACACTGTACACACACAGCGCTTGAGGTGAAATAAACAGAGCACCCTCAGGGACAAACACCACCCAGATCATGCTCTGTTCAGGTGGAAGGATTTAGGATACAACCGTCAACACCACAGACCAGAGAGCATCTCAATTCACGAGGCCCGCTTCAACAACAGCTTCTTTCCTGCTGCTGTCAGACTCATATCACAGGACATGAAGGTTATATCACACCCCACGCCTCACATACTCAATGGACATCATACCATCTCACAGTACAAAAACTAATTGTACAATAATTGCCTTTAGGATAACTGTGCAATAATATAATGTGTAATAACAGCTATGGAAAATGTTCTGTGTGCATTCACATGATGTAAAAAAAAATCGCAGATGTACACAATTCTCCGGACAAGATAACATATTTTTACTATATTGTGCAATATCTCCATTTCTAGTTTTTATAAAATGAACCGGTTATTTATATTTCTTGTGTACTTTTTGGAGGTACAATTTTAATTATTTTGCTGCTCTTTTATCTTTTATCTTGCTCTTCTATTTTCAAACTTATTTTGTAGAGCTGACTCTTGGAGGAATGAACACTCATACCAATGTACATGTACTGTACTGTCCTATCCCTTCGCAAATGGCAATACATATCTATTCTGTTCTATTTTATTACAGTAGCGCACATTAAATACTTGACAACCCTGAAATCAATTGAAAAAGCAACTTAAGGCCAGCAAGGATCACCAGTTGTGTACAGCAGGAAGAAGCAGCATCTTAACATACAGGGGTGCTATTTAACTGGGGCCAGCATTTCAAAGAGCAGGTACAAATCTTATTATGTTGATTGTGTGTGGGCGAGCAATATATCCAGCAAATCTCCTTTACAAACGTGTTACTTCAGCTTGCAAATTAAATGATAACAAGAAATGAGTACCCACCCAGACAAGACTCCCAGCACCAGATTCAGGACAAAAAAAGATCCGATGATGATAAGAGGGATGAAGTAGAGCCAGTTCCAGTTGGGGCCCAAGGCATCATCAGCCTGAAACATCAAAATAAATTCTAAAGTAAGTTAAATACAAGATAGAAATTAAACACAAGCCAGAAATACCAAAGTGTAGGTGACGTTCCAGTTGCAGGCGTGGCATCGACCAGGGTCATGTGAATTGATCTACTCTGGACTCATAGAGGAGAAGCTATATAGTATGTATGAACCAATATAGAAACAGAGTAGAGCACCACTACTTTTTTTTTACATTACTTTACAGCACCTAGACATCAGAACGTTTCTGTGTATCTCAGTGACTACATTAAACATCATCAAAGTAAGTCTCTTTGGTCAGCATTCATATTTCAGCAGCACTGCAGGATCATATCGTCCCACCTTCAATCATCAAGCTCACTGAGCATCACTTTAGGCAACGTCATACAATTTCTGTGACACGTCTTTTTCCTTTATCCATCTTAATAAAAAAAATGAGAGCAGGTAGAAGCTGACCTCTAATAAATGAAGAACACAAGGTTGTGCTGTAGAGTGTATGATTGTCACTTTATTGTCTGAGGTAAAAGAAAACTAGAATTCTGCCTCACAGTTGAATATCTCATACATCACACAAGAAGTTTACATCTCTAAGTGTTTCATAGAGAACAACAGAATTACAACACATTATTACGTTCTCATTTGTTCCCCAGTAACCATGCAAAACTTTGTGTAGTTTATCTAGCATTCATTATCTGTTATGTAGTCATTAGCTAATCTATAATGTTTGATGAGGAGTTTCACACTACCTACCTCTTAACTAAAAGGTTTACTAGCATTTTGTTCTCATTCGTCCATCGGTAACTATGCAAAGTATGTGTACCTTATTGTAAAGTGTTACCTAATGCTGTTTGTCCTTGAGGGTGATTTGGGATTGTGTTTTATCAATCCCATTAAATCCTCCCTTAATCAGATTCCACAGGTCTTCTTAGGAGTGCCTTGAGCCTGCAGTTGTGTTTTTGAAAAGGGATCAATACTGAACTTGAAACACTGAATAACTGAATAAGTCTCCACATAGCACACATGCCCAGAATTACTCTTTTTCTTTGGAAAATGTTTGTCTGATGTTTTCTTATTCCACCCTGTGTTCCTTGTAATTTAGCGCTAAGCAAAAATGTGAACCTGATTGGACTTGATTTATTGGATGTGCATGCAGCAACAGATCTATTAATAATCATAAAATGTCACTAGCTGCCAACTGCTTGCCTTTCTGTCTACATATTGTCTCTGTGTGTCTGCCTTCCTGTCCTTTACACTGAGACAAAAGAAAATCCTATAAAGCATGATGCAGGACCTTACTTGTAACCCTTTTCACACATACAGAAAGCTCCAGAAAAACTCTGGATATTAGGTTACCCGGAGGGGCTTTAGGCTATATGTGAACGCAAACAGCCAAATATTTCGCGCAGACTTTACCCGGAGTTTCTCCGGCCAGACTCCTGTAATAATCTAGATATTATCTGGAGTGCATATGTGAAAACGGCCGTTGCACATATGCACTCCTGTGAATCTGTGTCTGGTTACAACGCTGATTTTTTGGGAACATATCTATGTGTGATGCTCAGAACAGTGTGTTCTTGTTTCTTTTGGTATCTTTGGAATTTCAAATCATTTCCTGTGTTTATACTCATATAGCAGAGGTTTACAATGTCCATTATTACATTTGCAACAGATTCTAAAATGCACCAAATTTCATAACCAGGTGCTGGTCTGTATGAAGGTCTAGCCCAAAGATGCTGCACGCAACACATTTCTCAGGATAGAAAAAAAACAAAAAAGGCAAGAAGAGAGAACAACAGTATTGAGTTTTGCAGATTCATTGCCAAAATCAAACCACAGTCATCCAGCCCTCTGTTGTTTCTAAACCACTGGCAATTTAACAGAAGGGGCTGCAGGGGTTGCAGACCTCCACTCAGCATCCACCAGTGTGCTGAAAGCCTCTTCTGTTCATTAGAGTTAATGGAGTCTAAATCAAAACAATGCTTCACATCAACAATTTTCAGCAAGCGAGGATCAGATTACGGCTGGCACATGTGAATGTACGTATGTGTGTATGTGATGTCTCACATTGTAGAGTACGGTTGTCCACCCCTCCATGGTGATGCACTGGAAGACTGTGAGAACAGCAAACAGGATGTTGTCAAACTGCGTGATGCCGTCATTCGGGCCGATCCAGTTATCGTTGCAGGTGTATTTAGGCGGACATTGACGAATGCCACACGGGAACTCCACCTCAGAGGAGTCCACCGTCTCATTTTCTGAATAGGAAAGGTGCATGCAAAGAGAAAAAACAAAAAGACATGAATAATGTTTTATAAAAACACAAGTTCCCAAAACAAACAAAAGACAAAATAAATTGCCTTCAATGTACTGCAATGTTCGCTGGCACCCAAATAAAAAATAAATTTAAAAATAAGCAGCCAATGAAACATGAGCGCTTCATTTAACACCTTCAGCACTAAATCAGAACAAAACTAAAATCTTTGTTCTCATGTAAATGGTCTTTAAAGTTCAAACTAATCTATATACTTGGCGAGTATAATGACCTTCATTTTTGCGCCACAGGTGAGTTGTGTAACAGTGTATTCTCAGCCTTGGCCTTTGCCCAAATGTCATGTTGTACTTAAGGAATTGAATCAAAGTCAAAACGACTTTAAAAGAGTTTGTTTGCAGAGTGCCTGTCTGAACAGTGACGTGACCATTCAGAGACATAAATTACTCTGTACAGTTTGTCTGTTGTCTTACTGTCCATTCAGAATCAATATGTCAGGAGGAGCTTGATGGTTAATGACAGCTCTGAATGTACAATCAGGCATTGAGCACTACCACATTGTTGATTATAATTATATTGGAAAAAACTGCCCGTGTGGTTTGATCAAGTCCACAGGTGCTGCCTGGCAAAACATTTTGTCTACATGTTTACGCAGGGGGATTGTGAAAGCAGAGGTGCCTGCATTTTCCACATGCATACATTTAGAACCCACATACTAACAAAAGCAACAGATGAGCTCGGACCTGACTTTTTGGTTTTAAAGTTCTGTGTTGTAGTTCCCTGTGTAAAGAGTCGTACATAAAAATATATGAATGTATCAATCTATAAATAAAAAAATACACTTTTGCAACCATGCTGTGCTGCTGATATATCTGTATATTTAATCATTACTATCCATACACCGTGGCCATAACACAACCTATAGTCTACCTGTGCACCATAAGGAAATATGTACAGTAATGAGCGTGTGTATACCTAGTATTCCGGGCTGTGGCTGGCAGGTATGGTGCAGTTTGCCGCTGTAAAACTCCAGGCCAATGATGGCGAACATGAGGATTGCAAAAAAGAGCAGAAGGCCGATTTGCAGCAGAGGAACCATGGCCTTCATTATAGACTTCAAGACAATCTGCAGACCTGGAGGTAGAGCACACAGTTACAAAATGAGGAAGAGCAGAGACACGTCTCGCAGACCAACTTTTGATACATGCATGTACATTAAATATAACCTTGTAACAACAATTTACAATGACTGGAATAAATAAAACAAATTCTGACTATTTTGACAATTCATCTGAATTAACCAAAATCGTAAACATTCTTCTGATTCTTGCTTTGAAAATATACAAAATTTGTTTTTTTTTTAAGTTCACATATTAGGCAAAATACACTTAACCACGGTTTAATATGTGTCCCTAGATGTCTACAAACCCCCCAATTATGAGAAAAGTCCATCCTCTCCCTCTTTTGCCAGCTCCATTTTTCAGAAAATGTGTGCTCAAACAGGCGGTTTGGAGATTTTCCCTTCATGACATCACAAAGGGCAGTAACCCCTCCCCCAGGTGGGTGACACGACCACAGCTAGGTGTTTGTTCTGCCCTCTGAGTCTGTCTTCTCACTGTAAACAATTGGGCATGGTGCAAGAAAGCCAGAGACAAATCCCCCTTCAGAGGGGCGTGGCCAGACACAGCTCATTTACATTTAAAGCTACAGACACAGAAACAGCCTAATCTGAGCAGGGCTGAGATAGAGGGGTTTATAGGCATGATGTAATACAGGATCAGAGTGGATTTATAACAAAAAAACCTTACAGACATGTTTTAGGGACCTCTAAGACTTATTTAAACTTGTTAGAAAGGAGAATAATATGTGACATGTAAGCCTTTTATGGTAGTTAATTTAACATCTTTGCATATTTGACTCAAAGTCCAAACAAGCCATCTGAAGGTGATTATCGAATGGGCATTACATTTTTTCTGATCACTTAATATCCAAACCTTGAAACAACTGATAACAAAACAATCAGCAAATGGATTATACTAAGAGGAGTCTTTATTTGCACTCCTATATCGAATGTTAGACTAATACCTCGTTTTATGAAGGACATCAATTATTTATTAGTTGAACTTTAAATTAAGTACATTCATTTGCAATTGCTTTTAAATGAAATTGTTCACACTCAAAAACAACAAACAGATTTTTAGAAGCTGTGCCACCACAGCTAGCCTTTGCTTTACCAAAGTCCAAATAGCAGTAAAAATTATCACACTCACTGGGGATGCCTGAGACCAGTTTGAGGGGTCGGAGCACTCGTACGGCCCTCAGGGTCCTCAGGTCAACTGAGATGTTCATATGTGCTCCTGCTGCTGCCAGGATCCTTTCAGAGGATAACAGAGACACACACACACACACACACACACACACACACACACACACACACACACACACAGAGGTTAACACAAACATGTGTTTTTGAATATGAAAAACCCATACAAACAGAAGACAGAGACACAAAGCAGTATTGTCACCCGTCTTGCAGATGCACAAGGACTAATTTTCACAATTTATTATCAGTGTCAAAAAGAGGTGTCTCACACACATGTAGACCCACACTAAGGCCACCACAAACAAAGATGGAGGACGGCTGCAGTTTTGAGATATGGAGAGAGGACGTGAGGGTCTCAGAGACACAGAGAAAACAACAGGGATATATTTAGGGGCTTTTGGCTGGTTCTCTGTGTGGGAGGACGGCTGTGACAACCACTATTTAGAAGGAAACAAAAACAGCAGCTCCATCAGTGGAAGGCAGGACACCCTAAGGCTGAGAGACATGAAGCTCACAGACCAACACATGCTGGACCACACAAACACAAATGAAACATATCAACCTTATCTGCCGCACAGAGTCCTTCAAAAGATCCATTTTACTGTGTTTTTTGTTTCTGTTTTTTGTCTCCTCTTATTCTTCCTGTAAATACACCTCAGGGGCCTTCAGTCCTCAGGCAGATGTGAAAAAGAAAGGAAGCATTTGATCCCCCTCTCTCTGCTTCCTTGTTAATTTGCCCTCCTGCATCCATTGTTCTCTCCTTTCTACATCCTTATATCTTTCTCTTCATCCATAAAACCTCTCTCCTCTGAACTCCCTCTTTCTCCTGTTTTTCAGCCTCCTTTCCAATTACACCTGCACCTTTGACTCCTTATTTTTCCTGTTTCCACTGACCACAACACACATTGATTCCCCTTTTACCTGGATGCCAACAAGCAAAAATCAATGGATAAGAGATAAAGATTAGAGCGAAAGAAGAGTCAAAAATGTATTTAACAAGTACATGGTGGTTGAAGTTTAAATTCAAATTCATAGGATTTAATTTCCCCCCCAACTACAAAACGTATACTATTCTTGGACCAGTGAAACCCAGAGATTAATAGAAATGTATTCTTATTTACTTTGAAAGGGGAAAGATGAGGTCAAAAACAAATAAAACAATAATTTCTGAGTTGGGAGATTGCAAAATTGGTTTGTGTGTGTGTATGTGTGTTTACATGTGAACTACAGTGGTAAAGATCCTGTCATTATGTGCAGTAATTTGCTCAAGACAAGAGCATACTTGGTCCCCACACAGCTACACAGCTAAAGAAACCGCAACACAGACCCCGTTACATTCCTGTGATGCTGTGGTGAGAATTAGTTCTGTCTGTAAGGTTGAAGAAACAGGGTGTAATTTAATTAACAGAAGAGAGAGAGAGACTGAGGGAAGAGGAGGGAGACAAGGATTAAAATAGCTCCTCATCATCCTCCACAAATACAGAAATAGAATTATCCTCGTGAGTTTCTAACCTCACATTATTCCCCTTTGGTTTACAGACTTTCACCTGTTTCCATGACACATTTTGTGTCATCCTTTTTGTCTTTTGTCTGTTCCCTCCCATCCCTCCCTCTGCTGCCTCCTGTCATCCCCCACTTCTTCCATCTCTCAGTTTTTCTTCGGACCATTAGTCAGTCGTGGCTGCTCCTCAGTTGTTATGGAGACTAGAGGATAGAGGGTCTAAAAATGGCTTCCTCATTTACTATTACTGTTATTCAGTAGATGTCTCCTAGGTCATGTTTTGTAAAGACTGTTTATACAGTGTATGTGAAGAAATGGTTTGACTTAGTTACAAAGCCCATTGATTTGTATGGACAGCTATCATGTTAGAGATGTTAAATGGTAAATGGACTTGAGCTTGTATAGCTCTTTCTACTCTTCAGACTACTCAAAGTGCTTTAACACTGCATGTCTCACACACTGATGGCAGAGGCTGCTATGTAAAGTGATCATCAGTATTAACTAATCCCATTCATACACATTCACACACCATTGACAAAGCAGGGGGAGCAACTTGGGGTTATATGTCTTACACCAAGGAAACATCGGACCTGTGGCTGCAGGAGCTGGGGATCTAACCTCCCGGTTGAGAGACGACTGCTCTGCAAGCCGCCCCCATGTTTATGAGCTTTTGAATGACTCATGTGGTTATAAACAAAGAAAGAATTAGCGGTTATGTATACACTGTGTAAGCCAAAAGCCTCAATGAAAAGAACAAATGATGGAAATCGCTCTCTTTGGTTTTTTTTTCTCAAAGTTTTTGACCTGTGAGTTAGTTTGTTAATTTAGGACTATTTATTCTTCATTGACAACAAACAAACACTTTTATTCACTTTAAAACTTATTTATTAGAATTGAGTTCCATGATTTCAACATCTCTCTCAGACTTTTATCCCCATCAAACTTGTCTGTCAAAAGAGTTTGTGGTATATTTGGGGTCTCACAGTTAAATGTATGGAGGGTCTTAAGGACTTCAATGGTTGAACCTCGGTGGTCATTCTCTTAACTGACCCCAGGGACAACACACATCTGTCTACAGGTGAAGCTACAAGTAAGTCACTTTTAGTCCCTAGGAGCTTTCACACTATACCATTGTTGTTCCCCCTGTATGATTTGAAAGTGTTAGTTAAGATACACACACACACACACACACACACACACACACACACACACTGTGTAAGGCGGGACACTCAGTGTAGTGAAGTGAGTTGACGCCCTGGTCAGAACTGTCAGCCATGATAAGTGAGTAACAATGACACACACGGCAGAACTGACGGCTCCCTGCTGTGTGACAAATCTGTGGTGACACCCATCATGCTGGGATACTGAGAGTGTTGTGACTTATGCTCCATGTCACTGTCAAGCTGCTTACTCATATGAGACCAGCTCACCTGACTACTGTTAACTGATATTACAACAAAGAGTGTGTTATTAACGCCTTTGGGACTCAATAGTGGAATTTTTAGTTGTATCCCAAGATGTTCTTTAATATGAAAGCATATTTCTACAAGAAAAACGTTTGTTCATTATTATTACTTTCCTAAGCTGTTTTCACATAACGCACACCTGAAAATCTCATACATGGCTGCCCCTGAAATCTTCCTGAGTTGGTTGTTTACACATGTTCCTCACAGCGGGAGACTATCCCTGTTGGACGGGAGAGGGGGTCTCAAGAGGCAAGGCATGACTTAAGAAGAGCAACTTGGAGATTGCGTATGAAGCAAGAAAGTAAAGAAAACCCCCAAGGCAACAAAGTAGGCTATATGACAGAATTTGACACAATCACAATATCAACAAAAAAGTGCAGATGAACATACTGAACAGTGAACAGAAAAGATAAAGAATGGGTTTCACTTTGTGCATGGAGATCTGTTGCATTCTTACATCAGCTTACCCGGACTTTATGCTTAAAATTTCCTAGGGGTCTGGCAGGAGAAGTCTGGGTAAAGTCAGGGTGAAAAATTTGACTGTGTGTGTAATCACATGCAGATCAGGAGTTTTGTGCAAGTGTGAAAGCACTATTATGAACTTTTATCTTGTGACTAAGTATACACCTTTTAATCTCTCGTACACTAGTGATAATCAAGGGGATTTGGTCAAATCAAAAAAGCTTTACACTGTGGAAATTGGAGTTCTAGTGGGGTGAAAGAGTTTGTAAGTGTTTCCAACCGAAAATGTATTACAGAACCACCGACCTCTGTGTATATGTATGACTAACAAAGCAAGTATAGAAACAGCTATGTGGGAGTGCAGGTTCTTATAAGGTGTCCCAGTTAGCCAGCTTGCTCGATTTTAGGACATTGTACCTGCGTCTCAATGAAAAATGCTCATTTTCAGTTTCAAGTCAAATATCTGCCATGAAAAAGGTCTATTATGGTGTTTTTGATGTCTCAGGCTCAATTGGAGGATTTTTGTACTTTGAAGTGAGTTGAAAAAAAATGTGGTGACTTGAATATTTTACTTAGTTCTTGAAAAGTTTCAATGTGGGAGGTTTTCCACCAACCAAAAACCAATATAACTAAAAGTATATATGGTCATTAAAGTTTCAGTGTGTACAGCGAAGCAGGATTACTTTCAGTTTATTGCATCACGGGAAGAAAATCCAGCAGAGAGCACTTTGCAGAAAAACACACAATGAGCTGGATACAATTTGGACAGGATTTTAAATGACTTTAGAATAACACCATGTATTTCACCTATGGTAATCGAAAAGAGCAAAACATTTACAAAGAAAAAAAAGTAAACTTATATACAAAGGGCATTGTTCTCTAACCCCCCGTGGACACTTTGACAGATTTGTGACATCTTTTGAAAAAGGCTGCTTTCTAACAGCTCTGCAGTGGATATTACAGTCGTGTTGTTTTAGTTTTTTCCCTGAATCATCAGTCTTAAACTCTCCGTGTTTAGGACTTTTTGATATTGTTCTTTACAAATGGAAATGCTGGCATTTGGTTGATGATATCTTCCTATGCTATTGACTGAATTTGGATCATTTCTGACTGAACAGGGAGTCTGCTATAGTCACCTGGCTTCATTTGACATTTGAGTTTTAGAGACACCAAGCCACACGGCAAATTCATTTCCAACTGATATCTACAGGGGTGAGATACGTCTGCTTCCCTGTGCGATTATTACAACATACAGAACTGCTCACATCTACTACTGTTACTGAAGATTACTGAAGTTGTTATTGTTACATTAAAAAATGTTTTCTTTTTTTTATTTAAAATAGGGACAGTTTACATTAATGAACATAAACATGTAAATGTGCCAGATTTGTATTTAGGCTAATCCATCTGTAGTCCCTCTGCATGTTGGTGGTACAAACGAATACAAATAATTTTAACCTCAATGAAAAGCAAACAGTAGTTTAAGGTTGTAACTGTTTGTAGAGACAAAAGAAGCCGGCAAGTAGGCAACAAAGTTTTGTACCTCTCAGCAATCTATCCTCTCTGTGTAAGAGGAGAGCAGATCAGCATTTTTAAGCTTTTTCTCCCTTTTTGGCAGGACGTTGAATTCATATATCTGCTCTGGTGGCCCCCAGTACAACTGTGGGTGGTGAGCGTACAACAGCTTGTCTTAACAGAATAAGAGATTGTGTGGAGCAACTCCTACAGCACCGCTTTGGTTGGTTTAGTTAATATAAGCCTCTCTGCCACCTACAGTGTGCTCTCTCAGTTTCAACAACCTCCTCATCCTTTTTACTCTCTCACTTTCTGATACACACAAACACACACACTGAACCCCCAACATTCATACATAGTCCTTACGCAAGATGAAGTGTTACTGTGTCTTATACCGACAGCCTGATGTACTGGCCTGAATCGATTGAATATCAGCGTGTTGGTTTATGCGTCAGTTACAGCTAAATGTTTGCTCTTTGGCCAGGATGAATAATTGATTTGAGTAAATGATTTATTAGCCATCTGTTGATAGAGAGAGCGGGAGAGACAAACTGAAAGAGAGCGATAGAGAGACATAATGACACAGAGAGGGAGTGAGTGTGAAATGTTAATTTAGTCCAGGGAGTAGATCAATCGTTTGCACATCGACTCTTTCAAGATCACTAAAGGTCACACGCACAATCCTCCACTGAAGAAGTATTAACATTCACAAAGTAACAATCACACAATGCAGGATTAATAGTGAAAATCAATGTTATCTTAATATGCTTGTATAGATAGATGGAGATACTTTATTGATCCTGAGAGAAATTCAAAGCATCAAGTAGCAGCTTACAAAAACATCCATGACATGAAACATTTGTTTCTTCTGTCCCCCCTCCCATATGTACTGTATAGAAGGCCTAGATTTTTTATTATATGAGATATTAATGTGCTTGTAATATACATTAGAAGAGCTCATTTGCAAAAGCATTTAACTCAGTTTTTAAAAATGTAATAAAACTTTTTGTATTTTTTGTTTTTTCAGGTAATATCACTCAGACTGAAGTTGCGTGGCTTTAACCAGGTTCCCCATAGACCGTATTGGGTTTTTGCACCAGAACAGATTTTGAATCAAATAACTAAATAATAATAATAGCTCTATTTAAAGTGCTAATCAAAACTCTCAGGGCACTGTTTTTCAGAATGGTGTTATCTGTTTTTGCAAATGAACTCTTAGTTCATATGATATGAGACCTTTCAAAGTCTGTTTAAGATGCTTTTCTGTCTTAATAAGAGTATAAAGTGGGAATTTAGTCATTTCCTCCCTGGCTGCACTCAAGCAGAGCTCAAAGGGGACTTTCTCTAGGTCAGGGTCTCCACAGGTAGACAAATAGTTACTGGAATTCACTGAGAAAAACTATTTCTTCATTCAGTCTGACGGTTTGATTCAATCTATGTTTCTGGTTTTCTCTTTCATTAACACTTAAATGTCAAACTACCGGCTGTCTCTTGATTTCTCTTTGTTACATCTATCATATCTCCCCGCTGTACACATTCATTCAATCTATCCGAGAGGCGCCTGTTTAAATAATACTCAACAAGTTTAGCTTTAACCTGGTGAAAGTAGAAGATAAAAACTATACCTCCAAATTAGATATCCTTAAGATTCACATGGCATGTGATTTAACTGATTTGACATACATTCCTTTTTATCAGGGGTTCATGTTCCTGTTTTCTTGGATAAGGAACTCCTTGGGTTTTTGGTCTCCATTTTACTTTGTTTGATTAAAATAATTTGGTGTGAGTTCCACTTAACATCAGGATCTCTTTCATCTCAGTGAAGCACCTCATCTTCTCTGATCAGAAACCAGACTTCACTACATAAAGAACCTTAATGTCGTCTTTGTTCGCAGCCCACTCAGCCTCTCTATGAACGCTAGAAAGATAGAGAGAGGGAGAGATCAAGAGAGGCAGAGAGAGAGAGAGAGACAATAGACAGAGGTGCAGAGGGAGGGAGGGCATGCAGGGACACTGTTTGTTCAGACTGTCTATTTCCTAGACACCCCCAGCATTATTCACTCACTTAATTCAAGATCACAGCTAAAACACCACTTTTACTCTGATGTCAATTCAGTGTCACTAGCTGCACAATCATCTTGTTCATCTGTATAATATGTTTCACTTTGTTTAATTTTCAAATAAAAGGCTTGTTTAGAAGTGAATGTGAAGAGTTAAGAGCCCTCTGTCTGTTCATTTTGCTCTCACTGAAATGCAAATGAAAAGCAGGTTTACAACTAAGTTCCCTTACTATGAGACAAAATAAATCTGCCTGTGACTGGTGTAAGAGTTGACCAGAGAAGCAGCAGGAGTGGAGCCAGTGACAGCCTGACCTGAGGCGGGGTCCTCAGTCACCACAGTAACAGCTTATGGGGACAGATTTACCCTCGCTGTGTCGGAACTCATCAATTGATCAGACAACAGATGGAAAAGAGTGAAGAGGACAGGTGTGTGTGTGTGTGTGTGTGTGTGTGTGTGTGTGTGGATGTTTGAATGTGTGACAGATGGTTTGGTTGACTAAAAGACATCCAATAGTGGCACGTTTGTTCTTTAACAAAGATAGATAGATAGATTAAGATAGATTGTGATTTCAGTGAATCGGTTACAGTGACAGAACGTACAAGACCAGATGACTTCTCTGAGATTAGAAAACATTGCAATTGCTTCAGCTCTACTACATCAACAACTGACAGAACTTAGCTGGATAAATTATGTTTAGGCTACTAAAAGAAAGGAAGGTAAATATAGGACATGGCAAGATAAGGTAAGAGGTTCACGTGTGGCTAAAGAGATGTGTCAAAATGTAACTAAATATAGGCTTCAGAACTCATAATGTTCTTAAATTTATCTTGCTGTAATCGATATTAAAAGCTCTAATATCTCCATATCCTGTCTGGCATTAGAGCAGATAGCGTCCACTTTTGACACCATAAGTAATTAAGACTGAAGACAACTGCTTCTCTATATTAATGAATACAAGAAGTCCAAAGGTCAAAGGCCAAATTCCAAACTTGATCCTTTAGCCTACAGTATCATCAGACACAAAGGAACAACATGCTGTGTTGAAGGTCTGTCTTCTCTTACAACAATTATGCAGCGGCCAGTATGTCCTCCTTCTAAGTTTCAATTACGGCCAGGAATGGTTTGTTTTTGTTTTGACAATAGAAGGTAAGCAGTCTGAAGGCACCACCTCTCTCTGTTTTGGATGCCCCTCAGTTTGTCAGGTATGACACCAGTTACCACGGCAAACCAACAGGTGTTGCAGCGATAGAAGGGAACAAGCGAACTGGTTCAGATATAAGTGATTCTTTCCAACCAAAAAAAGGCCTCGATATTTTTCTTAAAAGCTCCACGACCAGAAATGTGGTAAGAATCAGTCTTGAAACGCAGAAAGGTTTCAAGACCGATGCAGAGCTGGCTAAACGCTGAAGCTGTAGTGTCCAAGACATGGCAACCTGCGTGCACAGGAGACAGCTCTCTCCAATGTTTTGAATTTGGACTGCAGTACCCATTTTAAACCCTACATGTCAGAGTTACATACTGCTTCTTTAACACAATAGTTTAGTGGTCAGACATGGTGACTTTGTAGTCACAATATTTTGTATTTGATTACAGCTTGGGATCTTTTTTGTATATCTTCCTTCAGTTGTCTCTACAGGTACATTTTTCAGTTCATAATTATCAATAATTATTGACGGCGTGTAATCATATGAGTTAAAGATAATTCATAGTTTATAAACAAATAAATTATCCAAACTATCTTTCAACATAGGTTAAAAAAATCTCTCAAATTACATGAAGTCTTAAATTGTAATATTTTACTCCCAGCATCAATTCATCTCATTTCCAAACATTATTAAAGGACCTTAATGACCCTTTTTATTCTCGGCTGTCATTTGTTCTTTTCACCTTGCTCTGTCATTTTTATGTCTAACATCACAACAAACAATATGATCACTTTTAATATTCAATGTTAAGAGGTTAAAGAAAAAGACAAAATAAGGCTTTGTTTTGTCTTCTTTTCAGTCTCTTTAGCTCTACCATCATTTAATGAGCTAACTCCCTTTTCTACTCTCTCCCCTCCCCCCTATAAGTGTCTGGCACACAGTGGTGACACAATCTCTTGGTGGGCGTGTCCCTCTGCCAACCGTTGCCAGTCTAATGGAGGGCCTGCCAGTGAATGAGACTGCCACGGTGCCAATTAGTACGTACGATTACACACCAAAGCATCCTTCTCATTTCCTCTCTTCTCTCTATACTTTACACTGTTTCTTTTCTGTCAAGTTTTTATCCACATTCTCTGTTTTTCAGGGATAACAGGCTGGTAAAGCATGTCTGTTGGCCTGAGAAAACCCCCTCTATTTGAATCGCAGTCAAAACAGTCCTTATCTACAATAACAGCCTTTAAAGAAACTGCAAGCACCATCTGCTTTTTCATTCCTCCCTCCCACTCACTCTCTCTGTGTAACACAGGCCATCTTTTAAAAAACACTCAGGCAGCTTGCTGAGGTAATCATGGCCTCCAGCTTTGTCACTGATAGCAAATGGTTCAATGATTACAAATGTCCGCACGTAATGATGAGTCAGTCAGGGAGATCCAGTGATGACACGCTTTGTAATGTGAGGCAACACTCTACAAAATGGTTGAATAAGGGTCTTTGCCTGTATGACTCAAACTGTGATGTAAAGATTCAGTCAGCTAAGTCAGTGTTTGTGTGCAGTCATTAGAGCTAAATCAACATCTCTTTACCCTATTGGAAAAAAAATTGTGATCACCCTGAAGAATTAAAATAAGGGCGATTGTCCAGATTGTATTCAAAAACACAGGTATAACTAATAGATTTGTGAATCAGCATAGTTGGCAAATGTAGGTGTTTATGCTGCAGACTGAGGGGACAAGAGGCATCCAAGTCCTCAACCAAAGTCGCTCAATGCTATGCACCCCATTGCGTACATAATAGTTTCTTTTCTTTTTTTAGTCCACAAATTTCAAGCTTTTTTGATTTTAAAGGAAGAATGTGCGAAATTTTACACATAAACATAGCAGAAATGAAGTAGGCTATAACCTCTACTGGACGTTGAAACCCCCTCCCGTTTGCCACCAAGAACTCTGGACTAATAACTCTGAAGCTAACTATTCAAAATAGTTTACTTTTTCTTTAAATTTTATTTTATTTTATTTACCATTTTGTACCTTTTGCACAATTTAGAATTTATTACTGTAAATATTATTTATCTTATTTTACCTCATTATATTTGATCTATTTTACCTTAGTTTGGTTGTATTGCACCGTGGGACGGACACAAACACAATTTCGATTCCACTGTATGTCTGTCATATTTTGAAATTGACAATAAAGTTGACTTTGACTTTGACTTGAACCTCTGTAAATCTCTCTGAATCATTACTGTCTACAATGAGTGACAAGCTCAAGTCCCGCCAGCTGTACTGTTGTCAGAGCCGTGTTTACATCATGTTTACATGGACAGGACGGCCTTGGGTTTAAAGCTGTTTTAGTCAAGGACTAGAGAAAAGAAGAACAACATAGCCTACTCACTGCTTATTTAAGTGTCTTTAGATCTCAGTCATTCTGTGTCAATTTATGTGAAGCTATGAGTTAACCAAAGCGTGCTAACATTAGCCTGCTAACAAAACAACGCAGGACACTGGCAATTGCAGCTCGAGCAAAGGACAATTTTGTCCACCGCTTGAGCTTAATGGTGCTTAATTATGGTGCGTTCTTATTCATATCTCCTTCATGTGAATGTGAGTGGAGGGGGGTCGGAGGCGTGCCGTTTGAGGAGAGCGGAGGCTTCAGAATAGCGGAGGTGTCGTCAGACAGCAGTTTGTTTTGGTTTAGTGCTGGTGCTCAAGGGCGACATCTACTGGATCAAAAAGTTGCACATTCTTCCTTTAAAGACATTTATTTTTTCTACTAATAATGTTTGATAGGATGGAGTTTTTCTTGTATGAATCATGGACAGTACGTTGTTTTGTTTCATTGTATTTTCATATGACTCAACCTCCTATGAAATTCACTTGACGAGACAATAATGTAAACAGAATTTATTTGAATCCGCTTGATGCTATTTTTGTCAAACCCTTACTAAGGTCTGTTTACACTCACATCCCTTAGTATTTATATTTGTAATCCTTATATTTCCTTTCATTTCCCATGGATGGGAAATGTGTTACAGTACTTAACAGTTTAGTACAAGAGAAATCAACTGTAGGGACTCATAATAATGTTTGTCTTTCTGCATCTCCCTCTAAACTCAACACAATCGTGTTGGATAGATGTTCAACATGAGTCTGATTCTGCTCAAGGTTCCTGCATAGTAAAAGGAGGTTTGTCTTTGCCACAGTTACTTTGCTAAACATTGCCAAGTGCTTTGCTAATGGGTTAATGTTGTGTCTAAAGAGTACGGTCTAGACCTGCTCTTTTTGTAAAGTGTCTTGAGATAACATTTATTATGAGTTTGACAAATACATGTATAATTTGATTGAAATACTTATATATTAAAATATGGCTTTTAGGAGAAAAGTCTTCTCCATGTTTTGGTTTTATTTTTGTAAATAACTGTTGAACTGTACTTTTGGCATGCATGGCGTGTATGTGTGGAACGTTTGGAGGTCTGCAGAGTATTTGTAACACAGTATGTGACCCCTCCTGTCTGCAGAGACCTCCAAATTACTAACTGATAGACAGCACTGGTGACTCATCTAATATTATCAGCAGTTCTCATAATCTTCATTCAATCTCTAATAAGGTTCTCAACCTAGAGTGATTGCCTTTAGGTGAGTGAATTAGTCCATGGGAGTGAGTGTGTGTTTGAGAGAGAGAGAGAGAGAGAGATAGGGGAGGGAGGGAGAGGGAGAAGGAGCGAGAACATTTTCATTAATTTATCTTTGCTGTGGCCAGAATGATAATTTAGAGAGGAATCTATCTGCAGCTCACTTCATCATGCTAAATATGAATTAGACCTGGGAGGCTATTTTATCCAGATTGAGCTCATCTCCTTCTTTAAAATCTCAAAATCGGCAGCTAATAGGTTCAACCTATGGTACACTAATGTGCCTATTTCTGTATGTTTTATTTTTTTTAAAGATGCTGCCTTTTCCACTTCCAAATAATGGTTCAGTAAATGTGTGCAGAAGTATTTGGATACATTTATCTGGGTATTGTAAGTGAAATGTCTACAACCTCACCACAAGATGACCTTAGTGCAAGAAAAAAACCATCACATCAATAAGTAGTTCTTGTTGTTTACACACAGAGCTCACACAGAGGTAAAGTGTGATTACAGCATCTTTCAGGCATGACACGTCTTGTTCCCTCTTTTCTCTGTCCCCTATAGAGATAGGTGAGAATAGAACAATCCTTTAAGACGAGTCTGCCTCACTGTGTTTTAATTAAGCTTCTAATGTTGGTAGTTTAGTAACATACACTGGAGGGTTGAGTGTCCTGTACCACACATAAACTGACAAACAGGCTAGAGCGGCAGTGAGCTGAACGTTACCTGTCTTTAAATTGTTTGCTGAACCCCTCCTTTCCTCATGTCTTCACCTCACAACCTTCTTCTCTCCAGAAGTGGGTGGAGTACTATTAAGAAGCCAGAGCTGGGCTCATCAATAATTGAACAGCCAGAATCATGTAGAATTCTTTAAGAACCCTGTCTGCCACCCTTTGTACTTCACAGCTGTGAATTGATTAATATTTAATGTGTGTGTGTGTGTGTGTGTGTGTGTGTGTGTGTGTGTGTGTTTGTGTATGTGATGGAGAGAGAGGTGTTAAGGTTAATCTGCCTCCTCATCAAGCTCGTCCTTTAAAACCATAAACATTTCCTTTCTGTGCTCTGAAAGTGAGGTATTACCTCTCCTGAGAAAGTAACCGCTGTAAAATGCCCTTTAATAAAACTCCACATTTTTCTCCCACAGTACTGACAAACAAGTAAATGTGATGCTAATGATTTCCAATGTTGTGCTTTTATATCCTAAGAGGTGGATTTGATAAATAAAAGGATGAAAAAAACAAGTTACATGGTAAAACTATTAAGTAAAGGCCAACAAGCTGCAAAGATGTGACAAAGTTTGTCAACCATGAGAAACCAAACCAGCAACAAATATCTTGGAGGAATCAAGGATGAGCACAAAAATGTAAATGTAAAAGAAAAAGGAGCTAATCTCACGGAACAAGCATCGTTTTAATTCTTAACACTAATCCTGTTTCACAGATCCAAATCCTCACACAAATACACACGGGCACACACACTGTTTTACTCACCCACTGAGGACCACAATGAAGTCCATGACGTTCCATCCATTCCTGAGGTAGGAGCCTTTATGAAATACGAAGCCCAGAGCGATTATCTTTATTCCAGCCTCTAAACAGAACATACCGATGAAGTAGGGCTCAGTCTTCTCCTGCAAATGCAAAGACAGCGAGTCATAATTAGCCTTCTGAAATGCTGGTGTCATGTCTGGGTTTTTTAGGCTCCATCAGAGGCAGTTCGTAATTTTCTTATTACAACAAATTGATAGAAGAGCAAAGTGAAGTTATGTGTGCAGATGTTACCGACAGTGAATATCTCACCAGCCTTTTGGACATTGGGGTTTTGTCCTCTCCAGGAAGGTGCTGCTCAAGAGCCAGGACGATACAGTTGGCGATGATGGTGGTGAGGATCATGTACTCAAACGGAGTGGAAAGCTAAAGTTAAGGATGTTTTGGTACACATAAGGTTCAAATGTGTCTGGTTGAGTATGTTGACTTTAAGGCTAGGGCTGGTCATATGCCATATTTTTACCCTTGGAGATCAAAACCAAACAGATGCCAGCCAGTCTTTCAGCATGACCTACTCTGTCAGTGGCTCTCAGCCCAGCCCCATGATGCCCAGACCTCTAAAAATGACAGTCTTTTTAAACAGGTCATAGTCATACTGATATTTTTCAAAGGCTTTCCTTCAAACAGCTAGGGCACTGTATTTTGTAGCAAATATATCTAAGAAATACTGAAGCATTTGTTAAACACATTTTAGATGATTATGTGAGCAAGTGTGTATTTCAAGCAGGGTGATGAGTTAAGAATAAAATGAAGGATGGTATGAAGGAAACAGTTTATTCTAAATGTGGCTCCTTGATGTGCTAAAACAGCTTTTGGATTATGATGGAGGTTTGACACAGAAGAATATATGAGCTGTTGGGCTTGGGATACACGAGCTATACCAGGATGAAAACATTGTTGAATGTAGTCTTTTCATAAAATAATAATAATAATAATAAGTAGTGAATTTCATAATGATGGTTGTGTATAAAAGTGACTTTTAGAAACATCAAATGAAAGAAAACATACAGAGGCAGAAAAAGCTCTAAACATGTTTCTAGGTCACAGAAGAAAACAAAAATGGAGTAGTTTATAAATCAGAACACAAAATTAGTTCAAGAACTGAGTGAAGTGAAGGAAATAGCACTTAAAAATGCCTGTGAAGTATAGATAAAGCACACACATGAACACCACACACACACACACACCTGAGTGCTTCTGGAGGTGAGATGAGGGGCCTGAAACATGAACCTATAAACAGGGTCACTCTCACTACAAGCTTCACTGCCTGTTCTCTGGACCTTCTATTGGTTTTTAGTTCAACTCGAGCTACTCTGGGGGTTGAACTAAGCCATCAGTGTGCTCTGTATCTAATACTCTGCGTGGGCTGTCCCCTTTCTCCTGGTTATGTGGAGAAGATGTAGGAAGCAAGGGAGCTGAAATCTGCAGAGTCGAGACAGGGAGGAAGGAGGCAGAGATAACAGAGGAAGAATAACACAGGAGAAAGTGATAGGGAGGATGAAGAAGAAGAGGATGTTATATACAGGGCTAGCAGAGTTGGTAGGTGAGGAGGAGGCAATGAGACCATATAAGATTGACAGTGGACAGATCGATGAGGCACTGGCAGATGCACCCAGCAGGGTTACTCGGGAACATGGTCCTGCTGAGCTGAGTTTGTGGGTGATAGCCCTCACGTGTGACTGAGGGGAACACCTCTGATTTTAACGTCTAGAAAAGACACTTAGCCTATAGTATACCTGGCAGCAAATGGTAATATGATGCTGCAATGAAGTTGAAGTATTGCATTGAATTTGAAGTGCAAGAGCCAGCAATGTCTTTTGTTCACTTTAGGCAAAATAGACATTCATGGGCTAAAGCTTACACTGGCTTCAAATTGAGATCAAATAAAGAACTGGCATGGTAAAATGCAAAAGGATCGGAGTATTTCATGTCAAGGAAGCTCTGACTCGGGGAACATCTGTCAACAAAAAACAAAGAAACTCGCAACAGGTTGTGGCCCCACATTAAGGCAGCACCGAAAAGAAGGAAAGAAGGCCTTCTTCGTTGGGCCAAAGTAATAATCGATGGAAAAGAGCTGCGATCTGAAAGGTGACAGTCGAAAAAGCACGGCCTGTTGAACACTGAACACGAAGATGCTGCCAACGGATAGCTAAGGTGCTAAAATTCTTGTCTCTGTCTATTTTGTGTTAGTAACATTGTCGTTGTCACTGTTCTCAATTATTGTTAGGGCTATCAGAGTTGTGTTAAAGCCTTTCTTTGTTTTGTAAGAAATGTAAGGCTTGTTTGTGACACATCGATTGAATGAAATGAAGAAATATGGACTGCCAGTCACTCCAAAGGAGTTTGCGATTGTAAATTATGCAAAACCTTCCACACTGTTGAGTTTATAGCGAGGGGGTGGTGGGGTTAATCCGCAATTTAAATCAGACCGAATGGTGGGAACATCGTCTTGAACACACAAAATATGTACCAATCGTCACCTTAGGTAGGAAACTATGTCAAGAAACCACAATTCCTATAGGCCAAACCATTTTGAATTCTACATTTGGTTATATTGAATGGTAGTCAGTTTGGACTTTTAATATGGATGCGCAATTGATCACAATTACTTTAACATTATTGCAATATAAGCCGTGGCAATAAACACATCGCAAAACTCTGAATTTATCACAATAAATAAAAGCTTTTAATGTACAGTAGTCAAGCAATGCTTTTTCACTTGCCGTGTGTACATTGCACCAATATCAGATGGAGACTTGGGTATAACGGTCATGCCTTCACACCATATTGATGCAGTCACATGAAGCTAAAGCCAGCTATAACCAACCTTGGATTAATTAGTGCAGATGTAGTGGAGGAAAAAACCCAGTTTTGTTAATATGTTTTGGATTCAGGAGGGACATGTTGCAAACAGGTATTGTATAACACATGAAGAACAGCAGATAGACATAGCAACATATAACTACAGTGTGTTAGCTTATATGCACATTTTTTGTTTAATTAACTATTCTAATTGCACATTGCATATTTTTCTAATTTCATGCAGGCCTAATTTTATATCAGATATATTGTGTCACTAACACAATTATGAAAAAGCTTTTACAATTGAATATTTAATTTGTCCAGTAAATCTGATTGTTGCAAGATTCAGAAAGGTGGATAAAAGTTGTTTTTCCGTAATAACAATCTTGAAGTCGTTTTTATTATTTTTTATTATTGTACGAGTGTTTGCATGTCGGTATATTTTGGTCAGATGTAGAGCACTTCTTCAGAGCACAGACTGGTTTTACTGTTAAATTGGAGAAGATTTTTTTTTTTCTATGATAAAAGTGGAAGGGACTGTTAAAATTATTCATCTTAAATGTATTAATCTATTATGGGAAATAGTACGTTCAGACATTTAAATGGAATAAAATACAAGAATTCAAAATAGAAATAGAGCACTATATTCAATCACTACATGGACTTAGAGTAAGGAGAGCAGAGAAAACATTGGACATTAGTAAAAGCCTGTTACTTTAATTCTGCTTTTTGATACAATATGTATGTATATTGTTGTACATGGTTGTTTATAGTTTGTTTCCTTTCGTTGTGTTTTGCTTGTCTTTTTGTGGTATTTGGTTATCTTTGTCTCAATAAAAAATAAAATAAACTCAGTGACATGTGAGCCATGAGAGGCTAAATAAACAGCACAAGTACAATTTAACTCCCACCAGCCTGCAGGGTTGCTAACATAAACCACACTGTGCCACAGATTGACTCAGTGTTTTTGAGTTAACAGGTTGTGAAAAACAAAAACAACCTGTTGAGCTTGAAATCAAGCAGAAACATTCTTGCTTATTGCATAATATCCATCTTAAGCACTGAGGTGCAGTGTTTGTATTTTTTTTTCTTTTGCCTTATCAACAAGTGGAGTTTATTTTCTATTTATTTTTGGTTTAATTTTAGCATCACTTTAGTGTCAGATGGAGATCACAGCAGCAGCCAGTCACCACACCCAGCATTCCCTCAAACACACCACAAACAGGAGGAGGAAGTAGATGATATGAAGGGGAAGACAAAGGAAGGGAGGAAGGGAAGGAGGGAGGGAGGTAAGAAAGAAAAAAAATATAGAGGAAATGAAGACAGAGAGATAGAGGTATCCAAGGCAACAGGCTTCTCCTCCAGCCAAAAGTCAATGCTACAAGACAGCAACTGGGCAGCTGAACTATCTCTGTGGTAATAAACACACACAAGCACGCACACACACACTGCTCTGTTTATCAAGCTAATTTTAACCACAACTAAAAGAAACATAAAAGGTTAGTGCCAGCATAAAAGTGAATCACAAAGTCATCACTAAGAAAAATGTTTGGGACCTCATCTTATTTGAATTATACTTCTTTTTAAAGATGTTAAAACTGATACATTCATTGCGTTTTTTCTACACATTATATTTGACATCATTTTCATTATAAAAACAATGTCATATTGCTGAGAACGTTTTTTTCTTTGTATTTGTGGCTACTTTCATGGGTCAGTTGAAAAATGTTAACAGGTGGTTAACGTATGTATAAACAGGGCCAGGGTTAGGGTCGTATTTAAGACCACTTCCTACAATTTTAAATTAATTTGTGAACGTGTTGATGACAAGTTGCCTGTTAATCATTCAGCAAACAAAGCAACATTATAGCTCTTTGATTTTTGTAACAGGCCAGCCAACAATTTTAGATTAAATTTTCACTCTTATTGGAGCTGTGGTTTTGGACCACACCATTCCTTAAAAGACAATAATTTAGTTCTTCAGTTTTGAGGAAATTGATCTTGGACTTGTAGCTGGTTTATGCTCCGTTATGTTCGTCACTAGCAAGTTGCAAACTGCCCTTTGGTGCTAGTTTGTGTAGTTTCCTGTGGGTGTTTTTTAGTTAAAAACACTGTAAAAAAACGAGCTGAAAGGTAGCAAAACAGTCTCTTTTTTTCAAATGCTGAATAAAAGCCTTCAAACAACAAATGATTTATGCCTCATATGGCTGGTTCTCTCTGACGTCATAAGATATCAGAATATTACGAGTTAAAGTAGCTGTTGATGTTACCTTTAGCCGCTCACTCAACAAGTACTTCAAACCCTTTGCTGCACTGCAGTGTGACGTTAATTGTGGATCATCTACCAGCTTTGGCAGTGAGGCCTCTCGTGAGCAATCCTGTGAGTCACAGTGATGCTGGCGCTCTGTCTCCATTCCTCAAACATGTGTGTAAAAATAGACATGGAGACAGAGTGTGATGCCCTATGCATCTGTGAATACACTCGAGCCCTGATTGGATCCGAGCCCTTGTGATTATTACTACATAGAGGTGAAAATCTAAATGAATCACAAGCATCTGAGGCCCCCTTAATGGATATCTGAGCGTAATCAGCAGCTTGTGTGTGTTAAAGGAGGATAGTAGCATTAAATACACAAACAGAGGAGGAAGCCAGGGTTTTAATCTCCAATTGGAACCAAATTTACTCTTTTGAAGCCTTGGGACTGAAGAAACAGGCACACAATAAATTAATTTCCTATTGAGAATTAAACTGTGTTGTTATTTAAGACTCAAGCTGGTCTGATGTGTCAAATAATTTAAAATATTTAGATTCTTTCTTTCTGTACATACTTTATTAGTCCCTGAGGGACATTTTTGTTTACACTCAAGTTATTGAGATACACACATGTAAAAACAGGACCTGTGGACATTATAGGAGAGCTGTCAGAGTGAGGCTGCTACTCACTGCTACACCGGGAGCGTGCCAGAGCTGTTGGAGGTCGGTGCCTTGCTCAAGGGCAGCACTCTGGAAGTGACCTGGTACCTCTGCAGCTACCAGACCAGGTCCACACTGAGACTTGAGTCGGCGACTCTCCAATTCCCAACCCAAGTCCCTACAGACTGAGCTACTGCCACCCCATCTTAGCACCCTTCTTACACCAGCGTATAAATGCAGCCATAGTTCAGTCTATCCTGCGAGTAAACATTGGCTTAGAGCTGTGGGATAGTCCACTAACAAACTGAATGTATGTAAGGGTCTTGGATATTTCAACTTCAACTTTATGTGGTGGTTTGAAAATGTTTGCCCAAACTGAAACTATATATGTGATATATATGATATGTAACATAATATTAATGTTTATGACGGTATATAAAGTGTTAATAAGTTTCTATTAAGAGCCTATAAGTGTCTTATAAGACATAATGAATGTGTTAATTATGCCTATATTAACACTTCTTATTTGTGTTAATAAGAATCTAATAAGGTCTTATAAGTGACTTATAAGTGACTTATTACCTGTTATTAATGCTTATTACAAGCACCTTAATATAAAGTGTTACCGTAACATCTTGTTTATCTAGAAGCCATGTTCCCTGGATGCAAAGAGAAGATTTGTTATTCTTCTTTCCAGGATAAAAAAGACTTTGTGGAAGTGAGTCCCATTTTCTTTAGAAGCTGAAATATTGTGGTTGCCAGATGAGTAAAAACCGTCGAGGTTTAGGTAGACAAGATTGTCTGTTTAATTAGTGTTTATTTAACAGACCTACCACACTCGGTATGTATGACACAACATTAAAATAAAAACGTCAATATATACCCTTCCATCGGGATATATGGTGGCATATGGATGTACTGTCATAATACTAGAAGTCTATAGGTAATCAGAGAGGTATCGAGATTGGGCATCAAATTTTCTTCACTTAAGCTAAATTCTCTCCAAACAAATTGCTCTTGTTAGAAAATGTTTTTTTAATTGAAAATAAATAAAGGCTGGACCTTTTCTTTTTTATGCACTGGTGCAGTTTAGTAACAGTGGGAAAATTGTCTTTTTCTCAAGCATAATTTGACCCAAGAGGCACATGCAAGAATATACAACCTGAAATACAACCTTGATTAAATTACCATCTGTGAATTTAAATCCTGCAGGGCCTCTAAGTGAGATCTTTGTGTCTTAAAAACATAAGGTGGGATATTTTGTGTACATAAACTGTTCACCTGCCTGACTGTTTTATTATAAGGATAAAAACTTAATCCAACAACCCCATGATTTTCCCTTGTTCCTCCGATGAAACAAACTCTATTAAATCCAACAATCAATTATTCAAAAGTGTTCCTTCTCAATGGGAAACTTCCCTCTGCATGAGATCCCAGTGGGGATCAGACAGGAGGAGCAGCTGTTAGTCCTCACATTGCCTGCCACTGTAAACTCAGGCTGTGGGCTTAATTAGCCCTCACTCTTCCCTGCCAGGCCTCCATCAGCAGTTCAGGTGCACACAAAATAAACCAAAGAGAGATAATGGTCTCTCAACAATTAAAAAACAGTGTGATGTGATGTCAGAAGCCCCAAAACAGTGTTAAAGCTCCAGTGTGACACACACTGCCACAGAAACCTCAGTAAGATCCCTGAACTGATCATCTCCTGTAATGTTAGCACTTAAGGAGAAGAGACACTCTTCTAGAAAGGGGGAGTGGCCAGTTGTGCTCTAAACACAAAACTGACCTTCAGTATATGTCCTGCAGAGATTGTGTGCGCATGTATGTTTGTATTTCTGCACCATGGGGGAGAGAGGGAGAGACCCCGGTTAATACAATCACTAATGAGTGATGTGCCGGCCTATGGAGCTAAGTCAATATCTTAGAAGGTCTGTAGTTGTTCAAAGCATATGTTATAGCATTAACATTTGGCATGTGAGATGGAAAAATCTTTTCTTTTCATAATTTCCCTGTTTATTTCCATCTCTAAAGCCAGCATAGGCACAAGAGTCCTCCCCCGTCCCTTCTGTCACTCACTGAGATTTACATTTCTTTATTCTTTCTGTCCCTCTCTCTCTCTCTCTCTCTCTCTCTCTCTGAGAGGCAGTGCTTGCATTCTGTGGATACACAAGCATACATGAATCTCCAGCTGATCTTTAATCTACTTTCTCACGCTTGTACGTATACTAGCTTTATTTTGTCTTTCTTAGACAAATGTTAAAGTTCATCTTTAATTCTAATGACTTGCTGCTTTTCTTCCATTCTTTTTTATCCGAAAACTATTCCAGTACAAAGTGCACATATATAGGGCCTCTAATTGAGCCCCGTCTGTATCTGTCAAAACGTGCAACAACACAAGGCTAGTAAAGGGTCTGGGCCTTAAATTGGGATAGGCTTTCATTTTCACTGTATATGTTAATGTGATGTGTCCTTACACCAACGTCGTCTGATGACAGCATTGTTATAGCCGTGGTTTTTATGCGTTGTAATATCTGTCAATCTGATCTCTCATCTCACTTTGTTATCAGGCTCTTAATTCCCTTTGTATACTACCTGGTCAGCACCAAACAGCAGACAGATGAAATCTACAACCTGCTGGCAAACACACAGAGTAGTTTGCTGCTCTGGAACAGAATAATCCCCTCCGGATTAGGAACAGTGTTACAGACTTAAAACAGAGAGTTTATACTGGAAATATATTTATTAGATGGTAAATGGACTTTAGCTTGTATAGCGCTTTTCTAATCTTCTGACTGCTCAAAGCAATTTTACACCGCATGTCACACCTACCATTCACACACTGATGGCAGAGGTTGCTATGTAGTGAGACCATCAGAGGAAACTAATCCCATCATACACATTCATACACCACTGACGAAGCAGCGGGAGCAATTCAGGGTAGTGACAAGGGAGTGTCTTGCCCAAGAGCACATCGGAAAAGTTGCTGCAGGAGCTGGGGATCAAACTCTCGACCTTCCAGTTGAGAGACGACGACTCTACCAGCTCAGTAGATGTTCAGAAACAATTCCAAATGAATTACAATGTTTTGACTGTTTGGTGTGTAAATAGGCATCTGTTCGCTAACAAATTAGACATTAGCTTAAAAGTTAATGGTATGTCATGTTGCATTCACAACTTGTTCCTGCTGTCTCAAAGGGGCCAAAAAGAAACAGCTGTTTCAGGCTAAAGTATAAATAGCATGCATGATACTTTGTGGTATTGCTTTTTTAAATGTGTCCTAAAACAAAACTTTGAAATACTCCTTTAAGAAAAAATGCCACAAAAATGTATTCTGAGAACATTCTGAAATAAAGAAATACAATCAAGTGTGTATTATTAATGAACCTGTTATATTTCTTCATGTGTATTTTGTGAGTATTGCTGAGTAGTGTTTTGACTGTGAATGAATCTTCACATCTATTGAATAATGCCTCTCATCACGACCACAGTTCAAGCTGTCCAGACACCAACATCACTCAGCTCAGTAGCACTCCCTCAAAAACCATATTAACAAACAATATCATATAGTATGAGTCTGTGAGTAATGACTTCTCGTAATAGCACATGGCACAGCGATCAGACATCATTACATATAATTCCTGCTAATGTCTGTTAATCAGATACAGTAGAGCTCATTAGATGTAATAAGACGCTCCCTCCACAACAGCACATTAACCTGGAGGTTATACAGTCTGCCTGCTTTCCTTCTGGTCACTACAGCACACAGTGTTAGGATTTAAACCCAGCTGTACTCTTGAAACAGGTATATGTACCATTGGATGTATTTATAATTTAGTACTATTAATGGTACCATAGGGGCATAAAAAACGGTAATATGTTGAGCAACACACACAAACACACACACACGTCAACTCTTTTTTCCTCAGCTGTTGATTGAAATTCATCCTGTTTCTATTTTAGTCTCCAAAGTGCATGTACAAACCCAGAGAAAACAACAATAGAGGCACACTCATTCTATTTTCTGGGTATTTAAAATCAGCAGAATGCCAGTCAGTCAGCCAGGAAGCTGCTGAGCTGGACAATAGCAGTGGAGGGGCCTCACCTGGCCCAGACACCTGGTGAGCCATACAGCAGCAGCAACACACACACACACACACACACACACACACACACACACACACACACACACACACACACACACACACACACACACACACACACACACACACTGTGATTGTGCTACTCAGGAACAGGCAAATAAAAAAGACCCTCCATTTTTCAGGAATATAAGAAAGAGGGATGTGGTTTGATAATGCTACCAAATAGCCATTACTGAAATCAGAATTACAGAAAATGAACAAGTGTTATACGACACAAATTTGGATTGTGTCACTCTCTGAATTAATTGCCATCAGACAATGGCACATACATTACTTTATGCGGTTCTGTTAAGTAAAATGTTTAATAGAAAAAAATATCCCTACACACAGTTTCTTTACGTAAAAGGACATGTCCTCAGACGTCTTATTGGTCTCATGCTCATTTCAGTGATATAAAACGATGAAAAGCAGCAGCAAATCCTCTCTCTGAAAAAGTTGCAAATCTGTTACAAACATAAACACAAGAGGATTAAAAGGATCATTTATGTCAATCAACAAGTCAATTAATATCTCATTCACTGCAGCTCTAACTGTGTGTGAGATATTTGCTGTATAAAAACTCATCAGGAGGAGCAGTCAGTGGGGAGCAACAGTATGACCTCATAGACTTTTTATAGATATTTACAGAAAAAAATCCAGTTTTTTTCTCCTGCCTGCTTTCTATTAAAAAATGCTGCCCTGCTGCATATAACTAGGGTTATCATAACCTTAGTTACACTAATCATAGATTTCGTCATTTTTTAGATTAAAAAGTATGTCATGCCACTAGTACACTTGAAAAGTCTCACTTTCTGGTGTATACTGTTGGATTTAATTGTGTTTAATTATGTGATTGTAATTAATTATTCAAGCAATAATTAAAAATAATTATTCAAGCAATTCCCAAATCGTGTGTGCATGTTTGTGTGTTTGAGAGGGAGCTTGTGTCTGTGCACCCAATATTACGTGCATTGTGCTCTCCATGGTGCTGAAATTCCACGTAGACTCCATCCATTGCTCAGAGATAGGTATGCCACAAAACCTATGGGTATTTGGTTGTGTAAGGACTTCCGCATTTTGTAATTTTGGTGGAATAACTTGGTGGAAAAATATAAACACTCTATTCAGGAGCCCACTTATGGTATTGGGTACTATTTTTTTTCCAATTGTAAACACAGTTTACCCACCTTCTACACTTCGCACATCAGGGTTAGTGTGTTAGTACACCTTCGCTTGCACCATGAAGCAGAAAAGGATATGGCCATTCAGTGATTTTCTTGGCATACTTCCTGACCACGTTGTCCTCGCCGAAGATGAAGAGGGACCTGTTGACCGTGAAGCAGTTCTCCCTGACCGGTATGGGATTGTACAGGGCCATGGTGCGGGCTCGCTGCGCTTTGGTCTGCTTGAAGGCTGGGGAGATCCCACCTGTGGAAACGGCCGCTCCATCGCGGGTCCGGTTGCGCTCGGACCCTCCATCCCCAGAGCTCAACAAGCCCGGGACGTCGTCTCCAAACCGGGCCATTCTGTCAAAGGGGAGGAAGGAAAGGGGGACAGGGGAGAGAAAGGAGGTTATACTCTCCTAAGCAGGGCGCGGTGTTGCGCTCGGTTCGAGGGAAGCAAGGGGCAAGATCCCGATCAGTTAGCGTCCATCACCAGTTTTACTTGCAAAAAATACCCCAAGTCATAGTTCACCGACTCAAAAATCGGTACGAAATATTATTTTTTCTCCAGTCAGTCCACCGTGAAGCCAAATCAAAGAAGCACGTCCAATCCCCACTTAAAATGCGCTCTGCGTAAAAATGTCCACCGATCATAAAAAAGTTATTTAATTTCTCCTCATTTAAAAAGCCATCGTCTTAAATAAAGCTTGGAAAACTGGTTCATTTTGCAGCGTTGTATCCATCCAAACACTAAAAGCTCAAAGAGATGCTGCAACAGGTCACGTCTTCAGCCTCATTCTCAGTCCCCTGAGCGAAAAACAGCAATGCAGGTTGTTCATTGCATTTTAAACAACTAGCGACAGTCCACAGAGTAAATTTAGAACACATCACTTCTTTCTGTGTCCTTTCTCCTCTACACCGCTGACCACCTACCACAAAAAGAGCCCCTTCCTACTGCATGCGTAATAGGAGGCAGCCAGGAAAGAAGGGGGGAAAAACTTTGGCATTTTCCACCACATTTTCCCCTGAAACTGCGCGCACAAAACAAGCTGTCAACCACTTGTCACGAGAGAGCAAACCATCAGTCCTCTTGTGTGCAGTGGGATAGTGAGGGGAGTATCATCCTTTATCCAGAACTCTGAAAGAAGAAGTGTCTTCTATTGCGACAGGATCGACACACCTCTCCTAACCTCTTCCAAAGCCCACACATGCTGTCCTCGTAAGTATAAATGTAGTTTAAAAAAAAACCCTAAAAAGTCAAGAGGAAAAAGACGCGATATAGCAATGCATTTATTTCTTAAGAGAACAATTTAAATCAAAATGTGTGCCACTGCCATCTTGACGAAAAGACATTATGCTAACCAATTACATGGTCTATTTGTTAGCCTGTAAACCAATTAAAAGCTTAACCGACTTTATGCTTAAAATTCCTACAATATAGCCTACATGTTTAGTGGAGGATCACCACACTGTAATTCTGGTTTTGACCTATGTTGTTCCCTCTCCGTGGTCACGCCTCAGGGGCCAGCAAACTGAATGCTAGTCACGCATCAGATCTTGAGAGGAGAACCATAAACACCTGTTGAGAGCAAGTCTGCGCCAGCAAAGACACTCTGGAGGACAGCTACGTGCATCTTGTCTAATTGGTGTAAAGCCAATTGCAAGACATGATAGTGAGGTGAGTCGTGCTGTTGTGACCCTGCTGGAAGTGATCAGATCTGCTATCATTAAAAAAAAAATTGTTTTAACAAAGAAGGCTTAGAGAAGTATTTTTTCTCATTTAATTTTGTTAACAATTTCCTACAAAAAGAGCCAAACCAGCCATATACAAAGACTGATACAGCTTGTTCTTTTGTCCCTGTCCCAGGGGCGGGTCCAGAGGGGTGGCTCCAGGTGGGTCCCCCTAGAAATGTGATTGGCCCTCCATAGGTGCCACCCCAAAATGTTTCAACCATGATTGGCTAAATTCCTTGTAAGAGGCAGAATGATATCAAAATCAACTATTTCACCTGTTTTGCAACAGGTAGCTTGTTGTATTGAATGTAGCTCATTTTTTGTAAGCACTTTAAATTGTGGGAAAATATTTTGCATATCTATTTCATGATACAGGTGTGTAGGAGAGGAATGATAGAAGCAAACTCCTGTACACTGTCTGGCTTGTAAAACATTTTTATTTTTTGATTTCACAAGATAGCTTATAATATTTTTATGTTGCCCCTCATTTGTTTGTGTGGACACATCCCTGCTCTGTCCTCCATTGAGGTCAAACACCTCTAAGAGCTTAAAGCAATGCTAGAAGCTCAGTGATAGTGTAGCTCAGCACAGCAATGCTTTGACTAAATCCTTTAAGATTAAAAACTATATGAATTTAGCATACTTATTTGGTAATAAACCATAGTATTGGACAAAGACTCACTTTCACTTGAGTTGGTTTTATCCAAAGTAGCTTTAGATTGACTAATGTGCTTAATTTCATAGCAATACACTCAATAGCTGTTGAGTCAAGCAATACTCAAGTGTGGGTAACCATGATGATCATACTGCTTATCACTCTGTCACAGAGAAAGTCATTTGTAAAGTAAAGTTAACATGCCACCATGAGATAATGTTTATCATGATGGCTTACATGAGGTAATAAGCTGTTAATTTTGGAAAAGAAGCATCACATGAGTGAGTTAACCTTGTGAATGACACTGATGGGTGTTTAGTGATGGTGGTATGACGAAGGCAGTGATCAATGGTGTGTGGCCTCCAACACACTATGAGTATTAATAATAGAAATCAGACGGATTAATGATGTCTCCTCATTTAAATAGTAAGAAAAGACATACAAATGTGCCCATTAGAATCTCCTAATGTAACACACACACACACACACACACACACAAAAGTAAATCAATCACGTTAAACTCTCTTTTGGTTATCTCAGTCTACATGTGATGGAAATGTTATTTATTGCTCTTCCTCTGTGCAGCAGGAAGTGAGTGTTGCAAAATTGTCCTCTGTGTGAAGAGGATGTTTTGCAGCCCTGGCTGAGGGGTTGAGGTGAATGATGGTAATTGGGTCTTGGTAACAGGGTGGAAGGAAAACATTTCCTGCAATAAAAAAAATCTGACAGTAAGTGCAAAGCGCCTGTTTTTTTGTAGAGTGTGCTTTGATTTTGTTTTTTCTCTTAAAACATTCTAATCAAACTAACTGAAACATATCTTCAATTTATTGAATGCTAAATGCTCTGAAGGGTTTCTTATATGACACTGGTTTTATGTGTCAAGAGACACACCACTACATAGATTAAACACAAGATAAAGAGGCCAAGGTGTGTGTGCATGGTTCACTTATTAACATTGATTGAAATGACCCCTGAGTGATCTGGCCCTGCTGAAACAGTCTCTTCACTTAAAGAACCTCACAAATCGTTCTCTATTGTATCCAGACTCTCACTCCACTGAGTAACAGTTCTTGAAGAGGGTTCAGTTATATAAACAGATTATCTGTTGATTTTTATGGTGTTGTATTTCAAAAGAGTTTCTATCTTTGTTTTCAGACAGTATTTCCTTCTAAAGTATTTTGTTCTTATTGTCCTTACTTATTGTTGATTTTTTTGTTTTGTGCTGTCCCTTGCTTATTTGGTGATCAAGGTTACTTGCCTGTTAATAAATGTTCTTTGTTTTCTCACTTTCTGAAAAGCCATCAAGACTGAAGTTACAATTTTCACATAGACCAACAAACTCCAAAGCCACAGAAGGTCAAAGAATATTGTCAGAGGACTTAATTTGACATTCTAGACATGTTGTCAATGTTGGAAATCTTAGCCTGGCACTAAGGGACGTGTAGCTTGCAAAAAGGTTACCTGCTGTCATGGTGTCAGTTTGACAGTCCTTGCTTGGGTAATGGGACTTAATGCTTTGGTGCTGAGGTGGGAACAAAGATTACACTTTTAAAATAGAACATGTGAACTGAGATACCTTGCAGGGCTGTATCTACAACCTGTTCATTTCCACACTCTAACTAAATCGAAAATAACGAGATATGGGAAAGACTCCATGTGAATTTAGTGTATGTGATGTTTGGTTGTAATGTGACCCATTCCATCCATATCACATAACTTCTATTCCCCTGGCTTATCACATAAACCGTCCAACTCATTCTGTGAGAATGTGCACGCTTTTCATGCTACTTAGTGTGTACCTCGAATTTTGTCAACATAAACAGATTTAAATGTACATCACAACAAGGATGACACATTTATTGGTTTATATTAAAGTTTAGTCTCCCCTGGTTTTGTTAGTATTGATATTTACAAGCAATTCCAATTTCAGGATGTGTAGCTGAGGAGTAAGAAGACGACAAATTAACATGACACAGCGCAGCTCAATGTTATACAGTCAGCTAAAAATATCAGATTCTGAAACCTTCAACTTCAGACAACTTCAGTTTCCTGACATGTGCTTAGTCAGCGAAGACAAGAGGCCCTCACAAAGTGAGTAAAAGTGCAGGAAAACAGTCAGAGAATGAAGCAACATCAAGTCTAGGAGAAAGAAAATGTGTCTGTTAAATATTCTAAAACACTGCAAAATGATGTAAAAACTGTTATGTTTTAAGAAATACTATAAGCTCACATTTCTTTGAGAGCTCATGCCATCTGGGGTCTATACAACTTATTAATGATAACTGGGTGTTTCTCATTTTTGTTCCTTATTAAGCAGTTTAAATTAAAAGCCAAGTCAGGTAGCAAAACAGTAACAGGCAGAGAAATGGGAAAGATTAATCATTGACTAAATGACAAGTAGTGTAATTGGTGGAGTGTAAGTGCTGGCAGCTAGTGTGGTGGTGATTAACACCTTCAGCATAAGAGAAATAATTTACACAGTGAGCTATATGAAACACACAGACAGACAGACAGGCAGACAGGCAGAAAGATAGAGAGACAGCTCAAGAGAGAGAGACGCCATGCAAGGAATCTGTGAGTATGACCGAGCTAGACATGTCAACACGTTTTCATAAATGCGCAGAACACACTCGTTGACAGCCAGGGGGAGGGGCTTCAAGGTGTGCCTGTATAAAAGCACATTAAACACACACAGACAGTACACACACACACATACACACAGCTCTGTTGTTGTTTTCTGTCATATAGTTGAGAGGCTTAAATACGACACATCACAAAAATTGAATCCTGCACTAAAGGATCCTGGGGTGGTAAAGTGTGTTGGCTTTTTTAAAACTTTGAGGACACAACATCAGCTTGAAACTTTGTTTGAATCATGTTGGGCTGAAGTAGCATAATTGTTTTCTACCTGTCATTGTCAGACATGTCATTGTAGAATAAAGGCATTCCTGACAAGGACATGGAGTCCAGCCTTTTTACTAAACTTCAAATAAGAGCAAACTGTGACTGAAATATTTAGTTATAAATGTCACGTTAGCTGTCAGGTTATCAGAATGTTACTGTCCTTTGTAAAACACCTTTTAAACTTATATGTTCTGCAGCTTTCTATACAGCATACAAATAATAAGGAACATTTCATTATCACACAGACACACACAACCACACACACACACACACACACACACACACACACACACACACACACACACATAGACAGACACGCAAACACACACAGACACACACACACACACACACACACACACACACACACACACACACACATAGACAGACACGCAAACACACACAGGGAGAAAAATGTTTACAGCAGCTGAGATATAGTATACGTATGTGCAATTAGAGTGAAGGTAGGACCTGGAGAGAATCCCTTTACTTATCCCTTACTCTTGGTACATGTGTCTGGTTTTAATGTTGCAGTTTACACAACCACACACACACACACACACACACACACACACACACACACACACACACACACACACACACACACACACACACACACACACACACACACACACACACACACACACACACACACACACACACACACACACACACACACACACGACACACGACACAATGCAAGACTTGAAGACATGCCAGAAGGTGCAGGACACAAACAAATCTCCTTTGAGTGAAGAGTATTTATACAAGCTTGCAGTCTTTATATCAAGGTGCCCAACTCTCAAAATGATTTCATTTGACTTCTTTCTGATTTTCACTTTTATTTTCTTTCACAATCAACCTAACGCTGCCACTTAGACATAGATGTTGTCTAATCCTGAGAAAACATCCAGGGAACGGAAAACTGTGATGAACATATAAGTTGGGAACATAACGGTTAACTAAAGCAGAGAACATGTGCAACTCAAAACATGAAAACACACAGACTTTGGAAAAAAAGATTGTGAGAAAAAAAAGTGTACAAAAAAGCAAACAAGACAGTTTGTTGTTTCAGAAGTGACATGCAGGTTTAGAGTGTTAGAACATACATTGTATATGTGGTATTCACCAGAGTGAGGCTGCAGCTTCATGAGAAGTCTTGGATAATTGACCACAGAGCCATGATTCCCTGTCTGCTCTGACTTTGCTGTTCCTACACAGTCAAACACTGTGTTCATTCATTAAGCGGACCTGTTCTCTGTTTCTCTCCGAGGGCAGGTCCCTGAAGAACATTGCTTGATTGAATTTTTTTTCTTCCCCACCACAACCTTTTCTAATACCTGTGTGTCCGCTTATTAGAGGCAGGAATTTTAACACACAAAACCCAACAGAGAGAGAGAGTCTTTAATGATCAATCAAAGGGTTTAGGGTTAGGGTTACCCTAACTATAAACTTGTTGAAGGGACGAGGAATTAAACATATACATACAGTTAATAAAATAAGGTGATAAACATGTAGTTAAAGGTGCACTATGGAGATTTGGTAATGGTATTTGAAAGTTGGAGAAGTGGAACAATTCTATGCTATATTTTCTGAACGAAATACACAAACTTTATAAAAAGGGTCCCTGGAACACTGTTTGGAGCTAAAAAGCTACCAGGAGAGTTACGGTTTCACTGTTGCAGACTCCCCCACCATAACTTATCACGTAGCATTTTATCTTCAAACAGTGTTACAGGGACCAAATTTTCCTCTGAGGACAGTTTGTGTATAGAATTATGAATATATACCACATAATCTGTACATTTCTTCAACTTTCACATTTCTCTACCAAAACTACATAGTGCACCTTAAAGGAAGTTCATTTTATGAAAAGATTGAAACTCTTGATTGTGTCTTGTTGTGCTCGTTTGGTACAAAATGCTTTGGAACTTCATTTTTTTAGTTGGTAAAAAGTCATGTCATCTTTGTTGTGGTGTAACTTTAACTTAGTACTTGCCTAACAGTATGTCATAAAGACAAATTTAACCTTCTACCTTTACAAACATGGTAGGAATTCCCATTTTGGCATGAGCTCTTGACTGATTTTATCGTAATGTTTTATATTGTTTTTATATTTGTTGTGTTGTCTGATTTTTTAACTTTCTAATTTAGATTTTACAGTGATGCTGTCCTTGTGTTTTTTGTCTTCTGTGTTTTCCCGTGTGGGACAATAAAGAATCTGAATCTGAATCTACACCATTTGGATCAGTTTATCCCCCAGAGTATTGTTAGTAATTTATTTATTACTCATATGTGATTTTTCTTGGCGGGGAGAAAATGTAAATGCTCATCGAAATAAACTACGACATATATTAAAAGGTGATGCCAGAATCTCCAAAAACCTACCGAGGTCCCTCATGCTGGATCAGTCCCCCAAATTCTGCACAACACAAAAAACGCTCAGGCTTAACACAGAGGGACAGACGGACAACAAAGCTAGACCTACTGATGTGCTGAGATGAAGGGGCTGAGGGATTGGACTATATTTAGCTTTATTGAGATGGTAATGGTTGGAACATGACAGGACTCGTTTGTATGTGTGTGAGAGTGTGTGTGGTTTTGTATTCATCAGTGTTTTTTTTATGTTAAGTTAAACAACAAGTACCCCCCTTTGTAAACTGACGAGTGTGTTTGATCATAGAAACAGGAATAATAATCACAAGTGGGGCTTCGTAGAATCAATAGTCATCTCTCTGTAATAGCTCATCATGGAAATAGCAGCAGTGTTGATCTTCTTTCTCGCCTTGATCAGCACCCAAAGGAAATATGATGAAACATATTTACCCTGTGGCACGATTTCTCTGCCTGTCTCTTTCTCTGTCTTACTCTCCCCTATCTCCTCAGCTGTCTCACCCTCTCCCCCCCAGCCTGTCTCTCTTTAACCAACCCAGATTCCTGCCTTTCACTGTTGTATCCCTCCAACTTGTTTCCTAGCAACTGAACTGACATGGCCCCTATTTTCAGCCCTGTGAATCTGCAGCTGTAACCCTACATTTTATAGAATAAGCCATATAAATCATCGTTCCCTACAGGGACCTGAGTTATCATTGTGTCAAGACAAACGACTGTGTCACCAAGCATGTTGTTAACCTGGTTTCTGACATATTGCAGGTTTGGGTTGGATACAGCAACAGTGGGCAGTGACTGCTGTAAACATAAACACTGTCAATATACATATATATATATGTCTGATTCATAGGCTCTTCAATTTAAGAAGCTTGATTAACAAAGAGTTAAAGAAAGCTTTCTTTTACCCTTCATGTACTGAATCTGTTGTAGTTCACTTATTGACTAGGAAAAGGATACTGTACTACTGACCATAGAGTAACAACAATCCAGCAATTATAAAAATTGGTGAAATTTTTTTCCCCAGAAACTGTAATTATGAATTTATTCAAAGCTTTCACGTGACGTCACACATATAGAGCACGCCCACCACCTGGGGGATTATTACCGCTGCACGCTATGGAGAAGATGCCGCTTAGAGACAGTTGCAACCTCTGTGTTTTATCTAGTCTTATTTTTGAATTTTTAAATGAAAGGCAGTTTTTGTTTTTCACAAACAAACCAACGAATAGACAAGCCAAGGTGGTACTTCTTCAGAATCCCCTCTGAGGAATAAAACCCAGAGAGGAGGAGATAGTGGATAAATGCTAAGAGACGCTCTGTTCTTCCTGTAGGATACAAAAGAACAAACACCTCCTAATCCTGCCATAACTGACAGTGATGCTAACGTTAGGTAACCTTACTAGCTAATTAGCTTATTTGATGAAGAATGAATTTCCCTTCACTTCCAAAACAGCAGTATTATTGACCCAGCAACTTTAGTAGGCTTAAGTAGGTCAATGTAAACATCACCAAAGTGACGTTCTGGGAAGGACTAAGCTGTTTTTAGCGATTGAAATAGTGATCCGAGTTGTGCTGCTGTGTAAGGGTTGCAGGCTACCGAAAGCAGTTTATCATGATGTGTGGGGTTTGCTGAGGTTGTCAGGTGTTGTAAAAATGCATCGTTTAGAAGAGATGGTGCTGCAGCCCCACAATGGAGGCCGTCACTTTCCTAAACTCATTGACCTCCAGGGCTCTGCATCAGTCTCATGACTGAAAGCTATGAATACAAGCCTGATAGATATGTTTAATTATTCAAGGTTCAAGTATATTCACATACAGTGTATATTAACTGCAGTTTAAAAGGACATGTAGCTCAAATTTAACTATGAGGATGATTCTCAAATGTTGATCACTGAAATATAGCCTCATTATTTAAGTGTCTTTATAAGTATTACTGATAAGTATGAACCTGTGGAAAAAAGGAGAACGTAAACGTGGTTTAGTTATGTAATGTTTACCTATAGTACAATAAATTATAATTTAAAGGGTAAGAAATGGTACAGAGAGCTCTGGGAAACATTAGAATAGAATAGAATAGCTGTCTCCTTTCCTTTTCACCTTGTACACCTCTGACTTTCAGTACAACTCCAGGTCATGCCACTTGCAGAAGTTTTCTGATGACTCTGCGGTGGTTGGATGTATAAGTGATGGGCAAGAGGGGGAGTACAGAGAGCTGGTGGATAACTTTGTGGAGTGGACAGGAAGAAATCACCTGATTCTGAACTTGGATAAGACCAGGGAGATGGTGATCGACTTCAGAAGGAAGAGGACAGAGCCACCACCGCTGTGCATCCTGGGAGAGGACGTGTGTGTGGTGGAGGAGTACAAGTACCTGGGTGTCAAGATAGACGACAAACTGAACTGGAAGGCCAACACTCAGGCTGTGTACAAGAAGGGGATGAGCCGACTCTACTTTCTGAGGAAGCTGAGATCCTTCAACGTGTGCAGCAAGATGTTGGAGATCTTTTATCAGTCTGTTGTAGCCAGTGCACTGTTCTCTGCTGTGGTCTGCTGGGGGAGCAGCATTGGAGCTGGTGACACTAAGAGACTGGACAAACTCATTAAGAAGGCCTGCTGCTCTGTGATAGGCTGCAAGCTGGACTCTTTTGTAGTGGTGACAGAGAGGAGGACTCTGAACAAACTGTTATCCATTATGAATAATCCTGATCACCCTCTGCACACCCTACTGGACAAACAGCAGAGCAGCTTCTCTAACAGACTGATCCAACTCTGCTGTCACAAGGACAGACACAGGAAATCTTTCTTACTGAAGGCCATAACTCTGTACAACAGCTCACCTCATGCGAGCAGAGAACTGTCATCATGATAATATCTGTCTCTCCTTACTGTAATCTGTTCTGCACATGTTAAATTTACAAATTATCCCTGCACTCATGTTCACTTCATTTGTCTGTCTACTCGCCGTTATATTGAATAGTTTCTGCTGATAATATGTCTACACTTATGCACTTTAACTTATGTATCACTGATTGCATGGCTCTGGACAGCTCCCTATGTCAATACTGTCCATTTACGACTCTGTTTTTGCACATTTACATTTAATCTATCATATTTAAGACTAGTAATGTTAAGTTAAATCCTGGTTGTATATATTCCCATTCTTAGTTTTTATATTTTTTGTGCTTATTTACTTTGTAGTTAATATTATATTGTGTTTAGATTTGCTAATATTGTGTTTTTTACTCATATTGTGTGTTTGGATAACCTGCTGCTGTACTGCCACAATTTCCCAGTTTGGGATCAATAAAGTAATTCTATTCTATTCTATTCTATTCAGCTACATATATCTACATCAATCCTAACCTCATTAACGTGTGTATTAACATTACTATGACATCATGCATACAGATGTTAGTCCGATGCAGCCCAACCTTGTACTTTTTTGAGACGCTAGAAACAACGTTTTCTGCATGATCATCTCCATCTAGTGACTAATGGAGGCACTGCATCATGGTTTCATTTGGATCATATCAAAGATCAGGTTCAGAAATGTGGTCACTTATTTAACAGATAGGGAAAATGTCAGTTTTATTCACAGACTGTCTTAGCTTGTATATATGAGGGTGATTTCACACCTTTCAATGCTTTACATTACACGCTGAACTGACAAGTGTAATTCACAGAATAATCTGAGATTTCCTGGATATCTTTAAGCTATTTCCAATTGATAAACCATAATAAGAAAAGCATAACCATAAAAATTAATTATTTTTTGATGTCTTAAAGTAAGACAAGATGAGTTAAGCAATTTTTCTGCAACAAGATGTATTGTTCATGGCTGCCACCATATGAAGAGATACATTTTTCAAATATCACATTAAAAATATGAAAGTAGTTTAGGATGATAAAAACACAATACAAACCTTCAGATTATTATTACTATTACACCCAGGTTTTTTTTTAGTCCACACATTTTTAATGAGAGAAATCCGTCATTACATTACAGTAAAAAGGAGGCAGGTGGCATTTAAAAAAAGCCATGAATTAGGTTTGGTCAGTGGTGCTGCAGTCATTTGCGTTTTGAATAACCCATCCAGGAGTCCATATATCTTGCCCGCTCAAAATTAGAGTGAATGAAAAGTGTTAATAACCAAACTGGCAGCTAGACAGATCAATTTCGTCAACGGGCAGGCTGTAAATTTACCACAGAGGTGTGCAAGGACCTTCTAGTCATAAACATACGGCTGTTTGGCTCGTGGGTAACCAGGAAGTAAAATCAGTTGTGTACATGTGTGCATGCAAAGTGCAGAAGAGGAGAGGGAAGAGGTTTAAACAGGAACCTACTCCAAATTCCCCATCCTGACCACTTCACACTCCTGATCCAACAAAACCTCCAAATGAATATCAAGCAACTCTTTGATATGTTTAGATTCAAATCTCAAATTTGGCCCAGAGCCATCAGAAATAAGACAGAATCCATGCTAATCAGTTTCATAATTTTGCATGATTCTGTTTTAAAACATACCATTAAATGTGTCCCAACAGCTTTGGATCTGGTGAGCCGGAAATTTTACTCAACATGATAGTGTTTCCCCACATTATTCTCTAATAGCTTCTAAAGTAGCAGATGCTCTGATCTGTAAAACATACTGTGCAGAAAAGCTCATCTGATGCTGCTGTGAATCATAATGAATGCCCTCTGGTGGGCAAAACACCACAAATGTAACACAGACGGGATCAAATAAAACTATGGTTTGAGAAGATGAAGAATTTCTCAGTTCTTTGTGTTCTTAGCAAATGTATCTCTTTATCAGTTAAATGGCGCCGGGAGCTTAATTACACGTTTTAAATGTAAAAGGTGTAATTTTCTTTCTATCTGCACCATTGCAAAAATCGACGCTTCAAAAAACTTGGAAGCTTCTTTCCATGACCCATTTATTCCAAATGAAATCTTGCAATAACAAGTGATTACTTCACTTCAGGCTAAACTCCATTTATTAGTGTCATGAATGTTTGCATGAGCCAGTCTGAGCACTTCACAGCAGCTCCGCTAGGGGTCGCACACATGCTGCCAGAGTCGCACTTTGCTGCTTTAGTTGGATATTGATGATGGCTCAGTTTGCTTACCCAGCATCCTTCTCCCCATTTGTCAGACCTGCTCCCTCCTGGAGCAAAATAAGTCAGGCAGCTGCAACGTTTCAACTCCCTCTGGTTTCGGAGGGAAATGGATGTGATGACTTTCTCACACGCGCGCACGCACGCACGCACGCACGCACGCACGCACGCACACACACACACACACACACACACACACACACACACACACACACACACTTTTTCCCTGTGTGTAAGTCTCTAACACTGGCTAATGTGTGGATCTTTATGTTTTTCACGTACTACAAACCTATTACAGAATTCCAATTTTAAAATAAGGGCCAACACAGGCAATTTAGACACAGCTTGAGCTCTCTGCTCTTGGCTTAAAAGCGAGAAATCCTGTTGCACTACAAAGGTATTATTTGCTCCAATGAGCAAACGGCATTGAACACTGAGAGCACAGCAGAGTGATCTTTGATATTTAAATCTGAAGCTTTGAATCAACAGGCGGGAGAGAATTCAAGGTGTTTGACGGGGCACACATTTATTCTCCTCATAGTGTCAGCACTTTAATGTCCAGAGACACACAAGGCAGTTTGGCATGTTTCAACATTTATGCAAAAAAATCAAACAGCCTGCCCATTCACACAAAGCTACTTGTATTTAAATAGAATAAGTATTAAAGCTGTGTGTCAAAATGGGGAGGTCATCCATAATGCAGCTCATAGGCATAAAAAAAGAAATCACACTGAGGGCTGCTATCCCATTTCAATGGATGTTTATCAAGCTTTATCCTGCAGTACATATATTAATAACACCTTTCTTTGGTTTCTTCAGTAGGAATATTGATTTTTGGAGAAGATTTTTCAATTAGATTTTATTTATAACCTTTGCAACCTGGCAATCAGCTGGAAAAATCCAGACCTGTATCACTTCCTCTCTCTCTCAAGTCAGCCGATAGCCTGTTTCTATTTTAAAGGCAGGTAAGAAGTGTCACATCTCTATCAAAAAATCATTACACAAGAGTGTTTTATTTGCCTGTGTGAATGTGCACATGACAATGGAACAGGTTGATAGGGCCGGTTGCTTCCTGTACTTAATGGTCTCATATCACAGGAGCAGTGCAAGAGGTCAACACAAAGTGCTGCACTTTTCAGCAGAATCTGTTCAGCAGAAAAAGCCGCTCACAAAGATGTAGTTCTCAAGCAGATAAAGCCTTCTGCCAGTCAAAATGATTTCCAAGTATGTTTTTTTTTTTTACAGGGGCTAACAGAAGCTATCTGTGAATCAATTAATAATAGATTTCTTAATCAAGTGTTTAGATGAGTTCCTCTGATTCTTTTTTTCCCAGAGCAGTTTTCTGGTTTATTTTCCAGGGTTACAGTTAAGACAGCTACACTTCTCTAAGTGCACTCACTCACTCAAAATGAGATGTGAAATGAAATAGAATTACACCTATTACCAAGCCTACAAACAGTTATTTATTACAAGTCTTGTATCAAGCGAGTTGTGAGCACATCTAGGGTCTTAAAATATTTAACAGATAATAAATGTTGATCAACACAAGTGCCTGCTAGCCAAATGCATTCAGACTGACAGCTGCACAGCGTGTTGTTTCAGCATGCATTCACATTTTCATGCAATAAAACATGGAAGAAAAAAGCTGCCATGGTGTGGTGTTGGCTGGGGAGAACCAGAGACCATATTTCATAGAGAGCTCCCCAGGAGACCAAGCTGGTGTTAGTGGTAAAGCAGGGCAAGAGCTCCGAGATTCATGGTAGCAACATTTAGGCTGTATTAGTGGAGCAAGGCAGGACAGGAAACAGGGGCAGGGGCTCCTCTGTTTAAAGTAAAACCTAAAAAAAGACTATGTGGGGGTGTTGAGATCTGAAGTAATGTCACTATTGAGTTAAATTTAAAAAGTAATATCCTTGTGTTGGTCAGTGTACAGTATATTTGTGGTTAGTTTGCTGGTGGATTTTAAGCCAATATTAGAACGCTAATAAGTAAGTCAGTGGACATGCAACACAATATATTTTATCAAGCGGGGTATATTATATTCATTGAAATTCTCTAAACAATTTGACAGCAATTACTTACTATCAAATGCTCTGAAATGCTAGTGAGCTAGTCATACAAGAATGGCAGATAAAGTTAGTTTTGCTCAGTTAGAGATGATAACTGCACTCCCCTCTACAACCCTCACCAGTAGTTCTTATCCAGCACAGTGAGTGCTGTGGTGAATGTGTGTGAGTTTGAGGGTAGAGCCGAAGACAATGAATACTGTCAAAGTTTCCTATCCCAGCTTAAACTGTAGCAGATAAGCATTCTGGTTTAGTTTAGTTTAGTTTATTAGAATCAGGGACAGTGTATAAAATAACATTAGTCTCAGAAGAGAAAAGAGGCCTGAGAAGATGATGGCAACAGTAAAATACAGATCAACCAGTCATGCACACACGCACCACACACATGCATGCATTTCATAAGAGAGAAGAAGAACACAGAACAATTTACAGATGGGGGTGAAAGAGGGATGTTCAATAAACACATAGTCTAAATCAAATAAGTGACACAACGTACATCCTCATATACTATCAGGGCCTCTATTTACTTCCACCAGGCTTGTATTACAGACAGGCCATTATATTGAATAAAAGGACAATAATACCTTTGATGAGTCATTTAAAATGCTTGATTTATTTATTGAATCTGTTAAAATGACGCAGTAAATACAACAACCGTTTCCAGTAGCTTGTGGGCGGAGCATTGTCAGCTTTCTTTTGTTTTTAGATCGTTTTTTTTACTTTACAGAAAATACTTTTCAGTTCATGTTTTCTCATTAACTCTAGTGTCATTGTATGTGTGTTGCTCTTCAGTTCGCCTTTTTGTGTGCTTTCCATTCTGATAATGATTTGTTTTATTTGTAAACTGTGATGGAAAGGTAATAAGAGGATGTTATGTAACAGGCTGTTATGCCTCACTTTAGCCATTTGAAATTCTAGAAGGTCAATCCTATTTATCAACAGTGTAAATAAAATCAATAGAAAATAGACAAACTGTTTAAACTCCTCCCTCTATACCTTCTTACTTATATTGGCTGCAGTCCTATAATAACTCCTATCCCTTCACTGTCTCCTCTTTGCACCCCAGAGCATCATTTAGTCAAACTGTGTTGCCATCATCCACTGACAGCTCAAAAAGCCTGATAACTCACGATGGTCCTGCATCTCTGTGATAGTCATCAACAATCTGGCTTTGAAAGAAGATGATTGTTTTGTCCTTAGACTACCTTTAGAAACTACATTAGTAGTTTTAATAGAACTTAACTACCAAGCGGTCGCTTGTACCACTTGAATGGACTTCTGTTAAATCACAAGACTCCACCCCTCCTCTGTACATTCATCAACTATCACACCTCCTCTGGTCATTCTCCAAAGATTACAAAAGCCTGTTCCTGGACCTGTTACTCCCCCTTTCCTCCAAACCCTACCAGGACAAACAAAGAGAACAAGCAACGACTAATCGTTAAATGTTGAAATAATTTTGTCATAAACCAGATTGTCGATAAACTTATGATAAAAAACATCCACACCATAATCCAACTGTAGCCCATGTGAATACTTTGTAGTGTGTGCGATATTACTTTTACATTCATGTGCTCAATAAAGTCATTGGCAATATTTTTTTCCCATCTTTTTAGCAGAAGGTTTTATTTAAAGCTCCTGTGAGGACTTTTGAACTGGTTATGAACATAGACTGTTAACAGTGACGTTGTTACATTAACAGTAACGCTGCTGCCTGAGGTTCAGCTGGAAATGCTGTCTCAACCTAACTTTCAGTCAAGCTAACAACAGGCTAAGAGCTGGAGCTGAGGCCGGTTTACATGTAAAGCCTCCTGATGAACCGTTACATTGCGCCCACCTCTCAATCAGAACAGCTACGCGTCTAACTAGGTATAACACGTGTCGTTCAAAAAATGAAAATTGATGTGTTATAAAAACATTCAACCATGTACAGTGTGTGTTGAACTTCCGCAACGGCTTCATTTTTCAAAACCGGAGGATGCGACTTGGTTATGAAACAGACTCAAATGAATACTTATGCCTCTATGTGAGCTGTAGAAGCAAACAAGACCCTCAGAGAGAAAATTATTTCCACAAACTAATTTTATTAACCTGTCATCCCTGCCGCAGAGGAGGTTTAATGCTAGGGGATTATTCATGTTAGTTAATTTCAAATTGAGAAGGATGTTTTTATAGATGGCTCACTTTTTTCTGAAGGGGGCACCAAAATTAACCCAAAGGTTCCTCACAGAACCTTTAACATCAGTTATCTTTACATTCAGTACTTGTTGAAATATACATTTTTTATTATCTTATTATCACTTACAATATGAAGGTCAATGTAATTGCTATAACACATTTTATGTTTAGCCTAACTATATTTTTTAATTTCTACATACTTTTTTTGTTACTTTATTGGGTTACTTTATGTTTACTTTGTAACTAACCCTTAAAGGAAGAATGTGCAACTTTTTGATCCAGTAGATGTCGCCCTTGAGCACCAGAATTAAACCAAAACAAACTGCTGTATGACGACCCCTCCGCTCTTCTGAAGCTTCTGCTCTCCTCCAGCGGCACATCTCCGATCCCTCTCCATTAGTGTTCGAGAGTTCAAGAGTTATCAATTCGAACGCACCATAATTAAGCACCATTAAGCTCAAGCGGCGGACAAAATTTTCTTTTGCTTGAGCTGCAATTGCCAGTGTCCTGCGTTGTTTTGTTAGCACGCTTTGGTTAACTCATAGCTTCACATAAATTGACACAGAATGAAAGATCTAAAAATGCTTACGTTACATCCAAATAAGCAGATAGCAGGCTATGTTGTTCTTCTTTTCTCTAGTCCTTGACTAAAACAGCTTTATACACAAGGCCGTCCTGTCCATGTAAACATGATGTAAACACGGCTCCGACAACAGTACAGCTGGCGGGTCACTCTTTGTAGACAGTCATGACTCAGAGAGATTTACAGAGGATATACGTGATTTCTGCTGTATTAATGTGTAAAATGCCGCACATTCTTCCTTTAAACTCTTTATTTTGCTCATATTAGATGCTCTGTATCGCTCTTATTTTAGTGTGCTGTAATTCATGGAGCTTATCTTAATGTGCACTACATGATCTATGAACTAACACCACCACAGATGACACAGCATTTTCAACTCCCTTCAGTATCCTTCCTCTCTCCTCTTTGCTGAACTCCTCTCCACCATCCCGTCACTGTCTGCTCTTCGTTCCCCAGAGCGACATATAGTCAAAGTTGGACGCCATCATCCACTGACACATCTCACATCTCTGTAACTTGTGATCTTTTTCCATCTTGTGATGGTCATTGATTTAGTCACAATACTTTGCAATCCAAACACAGGGAGACAGACAAGAGGAGATAGTTCAGAGAAAGAAACTGAATAGAGAGGCTGAATGCAGCAGTATCTCTTTCTATCATTTAACGAATGCTCTCAGCCATAAACTCAGCAGAAACAAATGCATCTCTGTCATTAAACAAATTTGCCTGCTTGAATTAAATGAAAACATTTTGTTTAGAGTGTGCAAGTGAACAATTGCTTCTCCACTGAGCCCCTGACACACACACGCTCAATGACACTGCCTTTCCATTCTGCGTATTGCTTGACAGACTCGTGGTTTTGTGGCGCAGAAAACGGCTTTTCAGCATGTCATCATTAATAATTTACTTATGACAAACAGCTCTGACATTTACAGTGCATTGGGTGTCTGGCTGACACTGACAGTGAGACAATAATGAGGGAGAAGGAGAATGATACACAGAGAGAAAGATTCTCAGTTGAGTAGTGATGAAATTAGAAAGAGTCTAATATAGTGTCTAGTGACTGAGTTGAGTTTGCACGAGCAAAATGGTTTCCATGACATTTAAATTGCATAACTTTCCATTTAATTCTGAAACATCAAACACACACTCCCTCTGTTTTTCAAGAGACAAATGTGGCTAAAGCATGTAGGAATAGACTCAGCGGGACTAACTTTATAAATCTGTGTCTGTCCCACAGCTCAACAGGTTGAGAATAGAAACCAATGTGTGAGACACTCTGAGGACAGCAGGGTACAGACACTCTTTCAGAACTAATGCTTTGTGGTCTTAATAATGAAGCTGACAGTTTTAAACCAGAGGTATTGTCAGCAGTATTTCTGACTAGAATGTTGAATCTTCACTCTGCAGAGTCGCCTTTTGCAAAACACTACAATTGTTTTGAAAGATAGACTGGCATGGAAGTAACATATTGCATGAATCAAAAGGTGCAGATATAGTCTTTTTATTAAAAAAAAAATAAAATGTAACAAATTAAAAGCATTTCTATAATGCTTTAATAAGTAATTACTAAAACATTTTTTCTTAATAAAAAAAGAGAAATTGACAAGATTATGGATTTTGGATTTGAATTCACCTTCGAGCTAGTATCTTACCAAGTTTATAAAAACGTACCTCGAGTTAAGCCTCTTTGTGGAATTATAAATGCTGCCTCTATACTTTGGGGGGTGGGGGGGTGAAGATGAATGAGAGTGTGTACAGTACTTTGACACATTGGTGCTGATACTAATGTAGGGCTATCCCCTTCAAATACCTTCCTTCCAAATATTCATTAAAGTTTATCAGTTCAGCATTTAGCATTTGCTAATAGCACTAACACAAAGTGATTCTGATGGGAATGTCATGAGTTTTTCAATTATTTCATATATATTCATATTTATTTCATATAGTTACAGCCCCGTTTCACTACCCTGCTACAATTTTTCAACCAAAAGAAAAACCCTGAACTAAAAAAAACAGCCAATTTCCCTGTTGCTGTTATTGCTGGATAAATAATGATGCTTCGACTTGGTGTGTAAGGAGTGAAAACACTGACACGACTGTAAACAGGCAATTGTCCAGCTGCAGCTGTGAGCGATGGAGCCAGGCAGACACTTTATGGATGGCCAGCAGCATGAGGTAGTGTTTCAATCAGTTTGTGATCAGAAGAAATGAAGAACACACAGTGTGTCCAAGTCTGTAAACACGCCGAGAACAGACACTGCCCTGTCGGGACGTCAGCTTTGCAAAGATAACCATCGCATACACAATGCAAACACAGACATATACACACACAGAAATGGCTGCAGCGATGATGATGTGCTGTCGTCTTGGTCCGCTGCATTTACAGAACAAATCATCCGTGAGGTATAACATGAATTGTTGATTCGACATGTCTCGATATATGGCTTTAGTGTGCAGTATTTTATATGTGTGTGTGTGTGTTTGTGTGTGTGGGGGGGAGTGTTCATATGCGTGTTTTGCTAGTCAGCATGGCAACCAAATTGCTACATCGACACATGGTATGTCAGACCATGAAAAAAAGTTGAATTCATGTGATAACAGCAAAGTCATCTGCCTCTGGAGAGAAGTGAAACCATTAATGACTGAACTTAAAAATGGTTATTTTTCCACAATCATTTTAAACATGTATTTATTGGCTTTTTGTCTTTATTTCAATAGGACAGTGGATAGAGTAGGATATTGGGAGAGAGAGAGATAGTGGGGAATGACATGCAGGAAAGGAGTACCAGCTCAGACTTGAACCCGGGTCACCCGCTTGGAGGACTTTATCCTACGTACATGGGGCGTGACCTAACTACTATGCTATCAGCGCTCCACTGATAATAATTATTTTGAAGAAAACAGAAAGAGTTGATCATTTTTCGGATTGGATCTTTAGCTGGTTTCATTACACTACAAGAGCTTGGTCCAATGACAAGTTGGCAATTTTAAACAAACCACACAATGCATTTTTCTTTTACATCGTCAGTCATTCTCCATTGTCAAAATATGTTAAGAATTAAATGACCTTTGACTTTATCCAGTTATTTTAAATAAACAGTGAAGTATATTTTTTGCGTTTGTGAAGAGAGAGAAAAAAGTGTCTCCTTGATGATATCTCTTTTATAGCAGACCCTGAAGTCATTACTGTTCAACTGGCTTGACCAGAGATTGTGAAGGACCGCTTCTGTATCCTGTCTGCACTCAGCCACTTTAGTCTCATGAATCCCTCTTCCCCTTGCAGTAAATGTGCGGCAGCAGAGTTGAGCAGTGTGTAAGAGCCCTCAGACAGATAAATTATTCAGGGCTGAAGATGACAAGCGTACAAATGCAGGTTTGACATCGTATCTCAGATAATGTAAATCGGATCAAATTAAGGGACTAATTCAAGAGTTGACATTAGGCCCTCTCCCTTTAAACACACTCACACATACACAGATACACACACAATCTTGTTCTTGTTCAATCTTGTTGCCAAATGATGACCTGTTGTTCCATGAATACCATTCATACACCGCCACGGAAGCAGCGGGAGCAATGCGGGGTTGAACCCTCAACCTTTCAGTTGAGAGGCGACGACTCGACCAACTGAGCCACAGCCACTCCCACTGTACTGTACGTAAAGTCTCTTTCAAAGTGCTATCAAGAGAAAACAGGCCTTATGTTTATGCTAGAAAGCCTTTTTCCAAGAGTCTGCTCTCTCCCAATTTGAAAATTGAGTTAATGACTCGTGGATTAAGCGTATGCTGACTTGCAATATTTTAATTTACCCATACTCCCACACAGCCAGCAGCTGTTTTTGACTGTTTCTGTCTTGACTTTAACAGATGATTTTAGTCCTGCACAACCTCACAAAACATGCACACTGGAAAAAACCTCCTCTGTGTGATTATTATGGATAATCGCCTTGATAATGGCCCTCTGTCCTGCTGAAGCCGAGAAGAAGCTACTGGATACAGCAGTTCTGAAGTGTGAGGCTCAGGAAGAGCTTCAACCATCAGGCCACTATGAAACAAGAATGAGCATAGGGCACCAAGAACTGTAACCAAGTTGGGAATAAATCTTCCAACATTTATCTTCAACTGTAGCTATACTATGCTGCTGTTTTTTCCCAAGATCCCATTTTCTCATATCGGGTCAAAATCTAGTGAAAAATGTGCAAAAATCACGGTCTTTAAGTTGATGCATCAGCTTAAGCCTATCCGTCATTTTTGCAATGTCTTCTCTCTTTTTTAAGACATCTTTAATTTCATGAATAGAAACAGAAAAACGGGTCCACAAAACCCCACACAGAATAGGCCAAACAGAGACCAAAACATTTGTAGTGCTCCGATCTATTTGTGACCATGGTTGACTGCTGATGCCATGGAAATGCCTGATTGATTCAGGCTGATTACTGTCATTAGTGCCATGTTAACACCAACTCTAAACACTGTTATTTCTTCAATCTCTTCCGAAAGGATGACTTCTTATCCAGAGCAACACGTGTTAAACGCTACAAATGTACACTGTTTCCCATTCATTGACAAATACACACAAACTGCTAAAGCGCTTGAAGGCTTTTTTTGCTTTAGTTACAAAGCATGGTTGGCTTTTCCAGCATTTCTTTTAAATAGAGTTCTGTTCGTTACACAAGTCTTTCAGACTTTTTCCAACATAAAGGAACTCTAAGAGGTTGAATTTCATATTAAACTAAACAAAAGAAGGATATGCACATGACGTCGCAGAAGGCAGATATCACTGTGGTAGAGAAATAAAGGGATGATTGCAAATAACTACTGAAATAAGGGTTTGAGGTTTCAATTTACAAACTATAAACTAAAGAGGGGATGTAAGAGAGTGTTAGCTTTAAGAAACAAAATGTAATGAAATGAAAACATTGCCCAATATATAAAAAAAAATGATCATTAGAATTCTTGTTTATATTTCTGTTTTGTGGAATAATCCTCTCGATATAGTGGGGAAATCAAGGGCAAAACTTTTTGTTAGTTTCAGGGGAAAATGAGTGATTATCCCCCACACCTTGACCATGGTCTCTGAAACTGCCACAGTGGCATTCAAGAGAGTGTTTATCCTCCTTGCAAATCACAATATCGACAGCAAGTGAGAGATTATCTGGGAACAACTGAGACTTTAAACAATCATATTCAAGGTAATGTGAAATTTTAGGAAAGCCAGTGAATCCCAGATTTTAAGATCCTTGTTAGAAGTGTGCCTGCAAATTGGAATGTGATGGTGATGTGATATGTAAGGGATTAGCATTTTCAAACGCTGCAGGTAGGGACCATGAATGAGACCAGTAGTTGTGAAGCCATCTTGCTAGAGTAAGGGACAAACATAATACTGGACTAAATGACAATACCATTCCCTATAGCCCAAAGCGTTTCCAGGCAAAAACGGTTATTCTTTTCCATGACAGTGTTCCAGCTCAGCCTGAAATCCTACTAATTTCCATTAAGAAAAAACAGCAGGTGCACACTTTTGCTCAGGTGCAACATCTCAGTTTCCATCCTCTTGTCAGGTGTTTGGGGGTTTGCCTCTAAGTGGGCCTGAGAGGTGGATGTGCAATGTTGTAATGCATCCTGACTCACTCTGGTCATTGTCCTATCAGCAACAGAGGTGGAGATCTGTCATGTAGTATTGTAATAATTATGTTAGGCAGGGCTGAGAATAGTTATCTAGTCCATGTTCAAGCACCTCAACAGGCCTGGTGATCCAGTAATCGACCACATCAATACTACTATCACATGGCCTTAAATATCAAGAGCAAATTACAGCAGAGAGACTTCTCATTCTGCAAAACATTTTGAATCCACATTTTATCTACTCTCTCCTCATGGCAGCATTTATTGTATGTCATCAATCTCTTCTCCACATCCCATCTACCTGCTTACTTTCTCTCTGCTGTCACATTCTCAAGGCCTTTGTCTTTAGCTAAAGACATAACCCAGCATGAGATGTTGCATCCTGTACCTGTGGTGAGGATAGATGGTGGGGGGCACAGAGGGGGCCAGCACCACTCGAGATGAAGCCAAAGCTTTAATGGGGAAGCAGAGGGGGGCATCACAGCTATAATCACCAAGAAATTCAACAGCACCATGGGGCAGGAAGCCAATACACACATACACACACACATGCACGTGGCATAAACGTGAATTAGCACACAAAATTATTATTTTTTTGAAGTATGCAGATAATGAATGAATAAATATTAAACTACACGACAGTAGCATAGACTGTAAACATATATATGTGACGTCAGCCATCTGTTATGACAGGGGGCTCCGGAGGCTCATCGGCAGCCGCCACGCTGGAAATCCTGTCTTTAAACCTCACTGCCAGTCAACCTAACGACAGGCTGAGAGCTGGAGCTGAGGCGGGTTTTAAGCCTCTTGACGAACCGTTACATCGCGCCCACCTGTCAATCACTATGGATAACACGTATCATTCATAAAATCCAAATGGAGCCGTATAAAAAAAAAAAAATCATACCCGTACAATGTGTGCCCAAGATGACAGCAAACTCATCAGACCTATTTCGTTTTCGTACCAGGCTGTAAACATATTCATTTCTGCTGTAAAAACTGACTTTTTTGCCTGTTGTGTGTATGTGAGTTCCAGGATTCCTAGAGCCAACCTCAAGCAGACATTCAACAAACTGCAGGATTTTTAACTACTGCAACGGCTTCATCATTCAACACCAGAGGTTGCTGCTTGGATAGTAGTCACCTTATTAAAATGCAATGTTAGCAGGATCAACCAAACATTTTGTTCATATTTGTTTGGACATTTTCTAAGATTGTGATTCTTATTTGTTTGCTTTCTTATGGAGAGTTGGCAAGATTATTGATAACATATTTGTGTAATTATTGCAGGCTACATTATGAAAGTCACTCCAAACAGCAAATTAATTAAGCTTAACAAAAATACTGTGAAACAGCTGGAACAGCAAAGGAAGCCATCAACCAACACGTCTAAAGCTCTCTTGTTTTCTTACTCACATAATGTTTGAAAGAAAGAACATCAACAGTATTCTGGTAGGTGTTTTTTTTTTTTTTTTAAACTATTGGGCAAAGAACGGCTAGCTGTTTCCCCTTGTATCCAGCCTTTATGGTATGCCAACTGGCTGCTGCATTTATAGAAACAAGGAGAAGTCTCATTCACCTTATCCACATTGTATCCTTTTTTTTTTCTTTTTTTTTTAACCAAAACGTTTATTTTCTTCAAAATGTCAACCTATTTCTTTGAAAATCTTTAAACCACTCTAAAGAACAATGTGGATACACACAAACCAGTAAAATAGAATATTTGGAAATGTTTCAAGGTCAATCTTCTGTTATCACTGACACTACTAATGACATAACATGTTAATATTATATCGCAAAATCTGAAGGTAGATGAAGGTAGTTGAAAGACATATTGACAATCGATATTAATGAATTTGCTTGTAAAATTACTATATCACAGTCTGCTCATTTGGTCACTTGTGGAAAAAAAAAACCTAAATAAACCTCTGGTGATATAAACTATGTTTAGGATAAAGCTCAGGTATTTAGCAGGTAAGAAATCACAGCCAGGGTTCCCTAGGTTAGCATCATACTCACTCCCACTCCTTGCGCCGCGCCTGTGGTGTGCTCTGGATCTTGTGAGCCTGGTGGGCTTTGACAATGTCCCTCTGCTCAATAAGGCCTCCCCTCCGTCTCTTGATCACGTTGGGACTGACCGCCAAGTCTCCATCCACTCCCAGAAGTCCCCCTCCAACATCAAAAGTGGAGGCCACATCCAGAGACAGGCCCAGACGATTGGGGTGTTGAGGGGGCGTGTGGCTTGACATTTGTGGGAGGTAGAGGGTGTCATAGCTGGTTGAAAGAGTTTGGGGCTCCAGGAGGGACTCAGGGAACAGGCCGGACACACCAGCCAGTCCTGCACGATGCTTCTGCCAGTCCTCACAGTCCGCTGGGGACGAAGGAAGTATGTGGTGCCTAGGGGTGCTGCTACCACACATCGTCCCCATGCCCAGACTACACTCCGGCCCTGTTGGGGCTTGACGTAGGCCCAAAGCATTGTGGTCCTCTGTCAGAGACCGAGAGCTGACGGAATATGAGCCCAGTTCCAGCATGGTGGGAAGGCTACCCGGGATCTCAGCATAGTGCTGCAGGAAGGAGAGGGAGCAAGGAATATAAAGGGAGAAAAAGTAAGAGAGACTTAATATTAATGTACAAAATAAATCTTAATAAACATCAGAAACATCTTCAAAAACAGTTAATTGAATTCAAAGATTCACCTAAAATCATCATCATACTATATATGTTCAGAGAAGACTACCATATGTATACATAGCAGAATTACATTATATAAAACCATGTCTCCACAGGACGCACCTGTTATTAACTTTTGGGTGTTTGTTTTGGGAGGGGGGGGGGGGTGTCTTTGTTTTTCCAGTGTGCTTTTTTCAATTGAATCAGTGATGACTGATCAACATCCTCAGGGTTGCTATGAGCTTTCCAGTTTCATCATAGTTAGATTCAGCTGTCATTCAGTCCAGTGAAGACAGGACAGGATAAGAAAACTGGTCGTGCTGACAAAGAAGCCCCAGTGAAGGTCAAAGTTTATGTGCACTAAAGGAAAAATAGCATTTCTGTGGATTCCCAATAAGATGTGGAATTGGCAGTAAAAAACAATCCAACATAGAAAATTGGGTAGAAGCTGATTTCCCATAACTTCTACCAATGTACTAGAAATAAAGAGCTACAGATACACGCGTATTTAACACTCACAGTGCAGACTTGATAAAGCAATGTGATTCAAACTTCCACACGAGCAGACATCCAGCCAGTATGCTTGATTATGGGAATATCAGTCAAAAGCTTGAAGACATTTAGCTTCTGTGCTGGTATGAATTTGTTCAGCTAAGCCTCTGAGGCAATTTGCCAATGGCCCAATATCTCTTACCATCCTCACACGTTTAGAATATAACTTGTCCTGTGAGCATAAAGCCAATTAGATAAGCTGTAACGCGTCCCTCAAAACAAATAATCATATAAAACTACCAGCACTGTGCTTGATGGTACAATTAGAAAGAGAGAGGGGAAAGACAGGGAGAGGAGATTTATTAATTTAGCTTCTTCGTAATTTGTTAGAAACACTGAGGAGTTGTCGGTTGTTTTGGTGTGTGTTAATTCAGGCATGCACATCTTACTACCTGTAACACTGCCAAAGCTTCCATGCTGCTGCTCCTGCAATATCCTTATAGAGCCTTCACCATTTAAGATGAGCCAATAATATATTTCTGGTTTTACAGTCCTTCTGAGAGAAAATGCTCTACACTTAATAACTTGTGTGGTGAAGATATTGAGCAGTAAAATGAGGATGTTGTGTAGCTAGAGCTGTAGAGGAGACAAAGTAAAAGAGTGAAAGCTATAAAACAGTCGTGAGCGTCTGCTTAAAATCCATCAGACTGCTTAAACATCCAGAGAGCTATTCATTAGAAAGCTGTCAATAAGTGGACAGCTGCTATGAATGAGGTGCTAATGACCAGAGACTCTCCATGATGATGATAATGATGATTATATCACTTATAAGGAGCTGCCCCGCACTGATTTGAAGAGGCCTGTTCTTGCACCTCTACATATCAACATTTTAGCTCAAACTGAAATAAATGAGAACATAAATAAGCAGCCACAATCTGATTTATTATATTCATTGAGAAGAATAAAAAATATGTATTTTATGTGACAAAAAATGAACAAGTGTTAGCAAGAAAATAAATATATTATCATAAGATCTTTTCCTAACAAGGCTAACTGGCTTAGCTGATTGGGTTTTAAATAAATTGGAAGACTGTAGTCTCTCTTTTACCACTCTTCAACTGATAGTTTTTGTTTTAAGGCTTACAAGTTGTTCACATCTTGTTTAAGGGACAAGTCGCTGTGGAGAAAGCGACTGTATGGGCTACCTGTCAGGTTTATTAAGAAAAAAATAAAGGTGGACCCTATTGCACAATCTAACCCAAAAAATATGTATTGAAACAAAAGGCAAACAAAAACTAACCACCTTAAAACAAAATCAAAAAATTTCAAAATACACCAGGAGAAAACAGCCACAGGAAACTGTAGACCACGGGAGACAAGAACTCAACTTAGACGTATAAACTGACAACAAGAGGGTGCGTACTTATATACTGAGAATAAATAGACACTGAGGTAAGCAGACACAGGTGAAGTCAATCAGGGCAATCAAAATGGAGGGCAACCAGACAAAGGGAGGAAGTAAGACAAGACAAGAAACACTAGGGACAAGAACTACAAAATAAAACAGGAAACACTAAAGACAAGCAGTGAACCCATTTTCTCATCTGACATTTGTGAATATGAAATTGACCATCATAAAACTAACAATGTTATATTTGTCAAGTCTGGAATTCACAATAAAATGTTTACATTCAATGATGAAATTATAGTTTAACTCAACATATATTCCATCATTTGAGGTCAAAAGGTAGAAGAATGCGTACAATGGTGTCACCTCCAGGGACAGTGGGGTCCCCAACCCTCTGGCACCATTGGTTTCGGGGGTCGCAAGCTAAAAAGTTTGGGAACGCCTTCCCCATGGGACCGCCAATCACTTATGTCTAGAGCTGGCCCTGATCACTGGACGTGGCTTCAACCTAATCTTGGCCGTCTGTACCAGTGAACAATATTGTCGGGTAAACCCATTTTCATCTGGAGCCAATCGACCAAAGAAGTCAAGGACTTGCTTCCTTGAATCCTCCGTTTGTAAACAGCTGATCAGGAGGTTTGAACTGCTTTAAATTCTGTAGCATTGTTCTTTCTTGTAAAGAGATTAATCACTAATTATCAGCGCTAATCCTTGTAATTAATTCTCAACGTGCAATTTAAATTGTAACCTTTAAGTAAGATACATTTAGTTTCCGTTAACGTCAAACATCAGAGATCTTATTGAATAGTGAGCCAAATTCCAATCTCTGCCTCGGTGCTTTTACTGTGAAGTGCTGCCTGACTTCCATAAAGTCACTTGTAGCACCACTAGACTGCAGACAGATATATCCAGAAAGTTGATCTTATATGTAGATTTTCAATACAGACATGTCATTTTGAGTTTTCTTAGTCATCATGGCCTGTGAAGAACTCGACTCTGTTGACACTGCAGAGTGCTGAACATTTTGTTTGTTTTTAGATTAAGTTAATGTTAACTTCAATTAATCTTTCATGGAATTAACTGATTAACTGTCATCATCATCACTTTACACATAGTTTTTGTCCATGCCATTATAGCACTGTTATGTTTATTACGATTTTGCTACAAATTCAGCTCAGGCACAAATGTGCACTTTAGATCATACTATACTTGAATGTTTTATTATTTGTTGACAACAATAATGTAATGATAAAATACATTTTTGAGTCTATAAAAACAATGCACACACAATTATTAAACAAATATCAGAAGGTACTGTGATGAGTTATAAGGGTAATCTTGTCATCTGTATGTATCATTAATGATATCAAAGCATATTGATCAATATTGATTTGAATCGATATCGAATCGTGACCCAAAGAATTGAAATCGAATTGAATCATTTTGAAGTACAATTTTAGATGTTTTAGTGCAAATGATCAGTAATGGCCTATTTCATCAGTAGACTTTGCTACTTTTGCTTATTTGACACACTTAAATTCCTCCACCTCAAAAGAGTTGCTGTTATGATATTCCTGCTCCTCTCGAGACCAGAGACTATGGGTAAAACTGCTTTAATTGTAGATATTTAAAGAGTAACTAAACCCTACACCTGAGCACTACAACGGAAAATTTGGGGTTTAGTTACCCTTTAATGAATATGAGCTTCCAACTGAGTCAATTTACAGCTGTTGCAGCCAAGCTCTGCCCTCACCAGCTTTGTTGTTTGCACAAAAATGATGTCCATTGCGTGAGACTCATTCACAGAAGGCCAGTAATATATACATGATGTATGTGAATTTGTCCATAGAATTGCACATTGTGTGGTTCCTGGCAGGGCAGGCTCTGTCTCAGAAATGTAAGAGGACTCCTATTGATCCTGTGCTGACTGAATCCATTTTGTAAATTATGTTTCCAAACTGGCTGAACAGGAGTGCCAATGTGATTGGCTGATATATTGGGATGTTGAGTTCGGACAGTTTGACTGTGGTGATATAGTCCCAGAAAAGCATGAGCCACATGTGGAGGAATAAAACAACAAAAACAAACAGGACCCAGTAAGTAACCATGATCACAAACAACAGAAATACATAGTTTACATCGGGTTTGTTTAAAAACCCGACTTGAAGAGAAGAAGAAATACCTCTTTTAGACAGAAATGGTTCGTAAAATCTTCAATTAAATTGGGAGTAATTGTTATTTTTGTAAATTTTGCATTATTACTTTGTCGACGAGAGTTAGAGAAGAAGATTGATACCAGTCTTGAACATTGAGCGTTAAAGTGTTTTCCTTTGGACAGGGCCAGGCTAGCTGTTTCCCACTGTTTCAAACCATTTATCAGAACCATTAGTCCAACCATACCCATACAACATGTACTAACACAGACCTTTACCCCAGAGCTCTAAAAAACACCCACACTGCTTTGCCAAGACAGAAAAACATCAAGCCTCAGCTCCCCCCTCTGCAGTCCACTTCGTGTGGTTTCTTCTTACAAGCTTGAAAAACTAACACTCCCAAGAAAACTGACTGTGGTTTGATATAACTCTGCTAATTAGCTGCCATTATCTGTTCACAAACATCTAACGTGTTACACGCAGCTGTGTGGTCCCTGTGTGTCAGGGAAAAAAGCTGACAAAAGAATGTGAGCCTTGACAAAGACTGAATCCCAATATTAGAGGGGCCAAGTTGCTTTTACGCTCTGGGTTGGACAGCCAGGTGTCTAAGAGGTTACTAATGAGGAGTGAAGGAGAGGCTCAGGCAGGCGAACAACCTGCCCAACACCTGCTGCCCCCCACCAGCCCACACAAGTGCCTGATCCCACGTCATATTCCAACACATCCTGCCCTCAACATGGACGTCAACCTGGTGAAGAGCCAGACACATGTCAGGAAGAATTAGCTATGTCACCTAATCGAACAGTAACGACGAGCAATGAGTTTGAAAAGAAGACAGGCGTGCAATTTGCAATTGCTAAAAATAAACATGTGTGTAGCAAAGTGCAGGCGATTCAGTCACGATGTGAACAAATCCTGAAGACAGTTTCTGGAGTCCAAAAGGGAAATCAAGGGGAAACATTTCATGCCGGAAGTCTTGCTGTTTTTAAACAGGGGCGCCGCTAGCTTAGTGGCTAGTGTGTGTGCCCCATGTATGGAGGCTTTGACGGATGGCCCGGGTTTGAATCTGACCTTTGGCTGCTTTCCCACATGTCATTCCCTACTCTCCCTCTCCCTGATTCCTGACTTGATCCACTGTCCTATCTCTACAACAAAGGCAGAAAAAGCCCCAAAATAAATATTTGAAAATCTTCAAATAGATAAATGTGGCACGATGAAATATATATATATATATATATATACATATATGTATATAATAAAGTTTTAGTGTCTTTTAATGCAACACTAATATCTCCAGTTATTTTTTTCTGAATTTGGAAATGAGAGTGTAGCAATGACTTGCAGGTTAAACACAGACTTAACAGATACATTTTTCATCAGCACTCAAAGAGGACTTTTCTATGCTAGTGTGATAATAAAACCAAGTGGAGTTAACCAGCATAATGAAGTGAGAATGAAGGGCACAGAACAAACGCACACAACTCAAGGGTGTTGAATATGGAGTAATAAATGATTTGTAGTCAAGCTGTATGCTGTGGGTTATTGTACTTTGGTAGCCTATAGACATATGTGAATGACTCCTTCAAAATACAGCCAGGGCTAATTAAAACTCTGTATTATTCAGAGTGCACTGGGCAGTGCAACATTAAATTTACAACTTTCTTTGTCTGGTGCTGCGCATAACAGTGAGCAGGCCACTGCAGACAATATACAGAAGTCTATACTTCTCTGGAGCCTGTTGGATGTTCAAAGGGTGTAATACTGCTCCAGGGTTACTGTCATACATTGCCTTTAGTGATGTCACATGAGTCAGTGTTGGTTAGCGCTAAGGACTGCAGGTTTGAAATGGGGGATGTGGAGTTGGGAAAAAGTCAGTCTGAATTTTCAGACTAATATCAAATTATTAGAATGATCCTTCTATTGTAACACACAGGTTCTAATCAAGCTTCTTCTACTGCTCATTCAAATTTCCTTTCTTCACCGGGATATCCTCCATCAAGACAATTATAGAAAGTAATACAAGAAAAACCAAACCAACAAACTTTTCCCACTGCACTTTGCCAGCTCAGTCTATTCCACCCACAGTCATGTTCCTCTGGTTCTATTGTTGTCTCTATATCGTCACTTCGTCTCCTCTGTATCTAAAAAAACAAACTAATGTATTCTATACAGGAAAGGGTTTTTTTTCAACTCAACCTACATTTCTATGCACATTGTAGAAACACTCATCTCCCACTTAGTGAATTTGAGCTGTACTATTCTTGTACTATTGTTCATATTTTTGTGTTTTCCAAAAACACTATCATCAATTTCAAATTTTGAATTCTCTGCATTCATTATGTTGTTGTTTTTTTTTTGTTTTGTTTTTTACAATATCTTGCTGTACATGTACAGTATAGAAGTTCCAGTTTGTCTTATAGCTTTCATTCATAATGAATGATTTATGGCATCCATTTGCTTTAATTATATTTTAATTCTATGATTATTTGATGTATCTATAACGTGTTATTCTTCAACCACAGTAATACAGTTTCCCTGCCTGGTTGATTAAACTTTCATATGTTATGTAAGTTTATCGCCATAGATACTGAATGACCTTTGATTTGATCAATTTGATTAGATCAATTAGTTGGAAGCGTGTATAACTGGCCTTTAACAGTGAACACAGTGGCTTGTTGGCATGCGTATATGTCTTTTATGAAGCTGTTAGAATCCAAAAGCACCATTCCTTTTAAGAATATAAGCTTCTTTTTCTGCCTGTGCTTATTTTCCTTCATGATTTTTAACAGCAATCAGGCTTTTTGTCTTCAGCCGCACCCGGGCATACCATGACATGCAGCCTTCAGTTAATGAAAAGACACTTCTGAAAGGGATCCCACTGCTGTGATGACCTTCCAACAAAATGACACAACACCTCTGTAATGATCAACAGTGCTAATAGGAGAGCAGACTGTTATGTTCCAATCATTGGGAGGTAAAGTAGCCTCATGAGGACAGCCGGGAAGCTGAGATGTCATTTTCAAAAAGCCTGTGCAGTAGATATGCTTAAGACATGGGACCTAAACATATTGAGAATGAGTTGAAGTAATAAAGCAAAATCATTCAAGTAGAAAAATAAACTATCAGCACAGCAGCTAAAGGCATCAATCATTCCAGTTGTTGTTTTTGTTTTTAGGTCCCAAACTATGTTATGAAAAATTAACTTCAAGAAACAAACTGGTGGAAAAAGGCTGGTGGAAAATTGATCGTATAATGCAATCGTCCTTGTGTGAACGCTTCATAGAGCTTCAGTAATGTTAAGATACTTATCATCTATACACCAGTGGCGTGTGGTTGTGTGTGATTTGAATAGTATTGTTAGGCAGTTGGGCACTTTGCGTGGCATGTAGTTAAAGGACAAGCGGCAAACTTCGATGTTAAAAGATGAAGCCAATTAATGCTGAAGTGCAAAAAATGTTCAGTTCCTCCGCCCCTGAAGTCACATACACGCTCTATATTAAAAAGTCATTTTTTACAGCAGATATAAACATGTTTACAGCCTGGTTCAAAAATGTTTTGATCTGAACAGCTCTTTTATCGGCATACACTGTACAGGTAGTGAATTATTATACAACTCATTGTTTTTAATGACATCTTAAGAGTTATTCATAATAAGACGTGTGGCTGATCAGATTGACAGGCGGGCGAGTTGTAGCTGTTTGTCTGGAGGCTTAAGGCCCGTCTCAGCTCCAGCTATTTGCCTGTTACTAGATTGAACAAAAGTTCTACTGCTTTCACACTTGGTCAAAACTCCTGAAAACTTCCTGAAGTTCTCAGGGTGAGGTGCATGTGTGATCACAAATAGCAGAACTTCCACGCCAACTCTACTCAGGATTTTTCTTGCCAGCCTCCTTGTAATCTTTCCATGTGAAGTCTGCGTGAGCTGATGTGAGAGCGCAGCACTCAGGACAATTCACAAAGCAAGAGGAAGAGTTTGGTGACATTAATATCCTGGGTCACAACCATAGACTGTATGCATGCGACCGGTGCGATCTCCATGCCTGTAACAAAATTGTGTCTTTATGTTTTCTTTTAGCCAGTGTGTTCCTCTCTGCTCTTTTATTGCTATTGTGATCGTGTCAGCATGTCTGATGTGTCCTTGGGCAAGACACCAATTTGCTCCTGCTGCTTCGACAGTGGTATATGAATGTGTGTGAATGGGATTAGTTGATGTTCTTCTGATGGTCACTTTACATAGAAACCTCTACCATCAGTGTGTATGGGTAGTTGTGACCTGTGGTGTAAAAGCGCTTTGAGTAGTCAGAAGACTAGAAAATCACTAAATAAGCTCATGTCCATTTACCATTTATATAATAAACATTTTCATTACAGTGATATATAGCGGACTCTCATGCTTCGTCTGTCCTGCGTTGACTATGTCCACGTTTTCTACAGTCTATGGTAAAGGCATTTTGAGTATTCATAAGACTAGAAGGCTATACAAGTCCATGTACCCTTTTACAAGGCTGACAGGAAACAATATTGAACTTTATAACATAAAAACGCTGTATCAACAAAACCTCTAAATTAATTAACACTGACTTTGTATAAGTTCATTTAAATTTTTTGTCACACTTAAATGTAAAAAAACCATCTACAAATAAGTTATTGTGGTGTAAAGATCCAGCAGGAGGCTGAGTATGAAAACGTAAAAAAAACCACATTGCACTTTACCTGTAACTGGTTGAGCTTCTGAAACATTATTCTTTGAAACAAACAACATCAAATTTGACTATATCTGAGTCAAATCCACATTAAGAATACAGCAAAGGGTAAGACTGGTTATGGGAACTTTGTCAAAATAGTTTAACCCAACTCCAGCCAAGATTTCAGTCAAAAGTAGCACCAAGCAAGACTTTAGAGAAAGGTAGGTTTTGTTCAAGATGGCAGAAGCAGTGGTAGAGTGGGCAATAAAAAAACTCTCTGCTCCATATAAGAAATGCATTTGCCCTTTGACAACTAACTGGTACTAACAGACAATAACTTCAGCTTTGATTCAGACACCTATGGTCGATATGTATGGGGGAAAAAATATACATCTGAACAAACTAACTTGTTTACAGTCACAAATGGTATCTGGACCCCAGAACCTTATACCACTGGTTGATTAAATGAGTATGTCTGAAATTTAGCACAAGTGTTATCAGTGTCAGAGGGTCTCCTTCAACTAATGATTACGCATCATGAATTATATACGACCCTCAGCTCTGGTGTAATTAAAACCCTAAAAGGGGTTCATTAGTTTTCAATGGATAGAATGTGGGCTTTCTTTTTCATTAGCGAGATGTTTCAAAGGAAGACTGACAGTATGTGGCAATTACCGGTAAACATTGCTGTAGTGTGCTTCTTAAGGCTATAATTATTAATAGATAGGGTGAATCATCATCTTAGTGGTGAATCAGAATTAATCATTATTGGTCAAGGGAACATAATGCTTGTTTTAATTCAAGAGGTAGAACAGGTTTCACTTTGAGAGGCACTAATTTATACACCATGAAAACCAATTTGCACCCTTTCCAAGAAGAGTGGTGTTATTCAACCGGGACAATCAGAACACTTGTCAAGAAAAGATTACCACGAGACAACAGCAGGAAAAAAGATATAGCTAAACTAGTTGTAGGGAGTTGAGAGATAAATGTTAATTTGATGAAGTAATTAAGGAGACAGCCTGGAGGAGCACGATTGATCCAAGTAACAGTCCATTGGCCCTCATTCAAAAGGAGATCATTCGATTGATTCTCGCACAAAGCTGATCACCAGCCTTTTGAACAACTACATAGTATCCAGGTGATTGCATGGATGCAGTTTGAATGCTTTAATTCAGATAAAAGGATGATTGTTAAGTGATGAAGTCCTCTAATAGCACAGGGTTTTTACCTCCACTAGCCTGTCGTCTACTACACAAACACTGATTATTCAAATGGCCTTTTCCTTTATTTGTCAAAGTCCTTTGACTTGAGAGCACAGGCTGTTATGTCACTTCTAATGGATTAGTGGCTTGGATCATATTTCATCAACATAATAACCTAACACAAAACATCTGATAAAGAGCTGGGTCATAGACAAACAAGGGCAAAGAAAATGAGGATAATATCAACAACAAGTGAATTATGGCATTTTAGTATTTGAAAATTCTATCAACAACTTCTCAGGCCAACTTCCTTTCTGTTTAATCTTTAATTAATTCCTCCCTCCTTGAAGTAATGATCTCCAAGTCTGCCTGCACATAACTTTATATACACCAGCCATGTCAAACACACTAGCACCCAGATTAACAGAAAATGTGACTCTTCTGGTGTCACTAACCACCTGTTTTATCCTGTTGCACCGTTAAAAGCCAAAGTGAACAGAAATTAGTGCTTTGTCATAGCCTTAGCATATTGATAATTTGATCATGTTCTGTTGGCTAATTAAGTAGGCCTATGCATCAAGCCAGGGTGAGTGGAGTTAAAAAAAACAGCTTCTTGTCAGGACCAAACACGAAGAAGAAAAAAACATGCATCTGATCTATAAACCATCTTAGTTACAGAGGGCAGAGAGCAAAAAAGTAATGTCAAAATACCGAATTTAAATAAATGTATCTTATGTTAAATCACAAATCTGCATGTTTTTTTTTGTATATCTTTACTCTCAAAACATCTTCACAATCCTGTATCCATCTATTTCAGTGATCAGCAGCATCAATAGATTGATGGAAGGCTAATCATTTATGGATTTCTGCACCCTGTTCCTCTGGGTGGCACACTGTCATACCCTCTTCCAAAAAGCTTTAGTTGTCCGATGAAGCTTAATGGCTTCATCCCTGTTTTTCTAACTAACACCTGTTGGCAAATATGAATCAGGCATGCAGTAAAACGAATCAGACGGAATTTCTTACCTATAAAGAGAGAACTCCTTTCCATTTCGCTCACCTTTCCACAGAAAATGAAAATGTGGCAGCAGAAACGAGCACGTCCGCTGTACTATCCCCAATGCCAGCCCTGAAAGAGAGAGAGACGGAGAAAAGAGAGAGACAAGGAAAGGGAAAGAGACATGGGGAGAGAAAGAGAGTGCCTCACCAGGTTATTGGCAATGGGGGAGTCGGGGAAATTGAGCAGCTACCACTTACAACCACCTTGTATTGACATAACGCCCAAGAAAATGTTTTAGACTATTTTATTTTTTAAATAAAATACCATCTTACCATTTGCTTTAATACACATGAAAATGAACATAAACCGAAAACACCGAATTTCCCACTGGGATTAATAAAGTAGGCTAGCCTATTGCTGATTCTGATTCTAAAGTTAAGGCTGCTCAGAGTAGTAAGCCACTTGTTGTCTTACATAGCTTACTAGCAGCCATAAGCTGAAACATCTATAGGCCTATCTCCCCCTATGACAGGCTTCAATGCAGTTTATATATTTATGACTCACCTGTTTGCAGTGTGCACACATCGTATCAACGAACTGTTTCACTCAGTTTTACAGCGTGCACTCCATTTGTTGCCACGGGAACCAATAAATGCGGCTCCTACTGACCCACAATAAAATCAGACGAGTGGAAAAAAGGACATGCGTCAGTGACTTAAATTGACTGAAGTCTGGGTTAGGGGCTGAAGCCCTGACTTCTTTCACCCTTTTTGTAATAGTTCGAGCATTCGAGTTGATGTGCTACAGCAGAGTTTGGTTGTTTGTGTGACTGTCTCTTTGGGTGATACACACTATGGCCGCTGGGTGGCAGTAAACGCATGCTGTATTATAAAGCAAGCCTATTCTTCTTAGTCTTGTCTGGCCCATATAGCCTACTACATTACAATGTATTGAGTTCCATAATTATTTTTCATAAAACCTTATTGTAAGGTTATGTAAATATCTCAACAATTTATCAGGAAAGTTCTTGACTAAAATCACCAAAGAAAGTTAAACCTGTAGGCCTGTATTTAACCTACCTGTAGTTTATTCATTTCGGTTGATTTTATTGCAGTATAAATAATAGCCTAAATAAATAATTTTCTTGTTCAGAAATTTGTTTTATAATATTCCTTAAAAATAGGTTTATGATTTCTAAGCGTCTCTATTTAATTCAAACATTTGCGAGTTTGCCAAAAAAAAATGTAGCCCACCTTTAAATGGGCTATTATTTTACATATTGTCATCTAACCTTAAAGTGGTTAACAGTGAATGTGAAGTACAAACACAGTTTACTTTTTAAAGGTTTCACTTTTTAAAGGTTGGACACGGATCAACAATACTTTTTATAGCAAGTGTCTCATTTTTGTATTTTAGCCTAATTTGCCCTGAGCAGCTCCTTCAGCAGCAGACTGAGACACCCACCCTGCAAGACAGAGCGCTACCGCAGGTCTTTCATCCCATCTGCAGTCAGACTGTTTAATCAGACTCTTTAACAACATCACCACCTCATGCTACACACTGTGTGTGTTTTTTTTAATAACAATAACTCTTTCCAGTGTAGTTACTGTGTAATTTTACATTATTGTATTTTTTTATTTAACTGATGTAAATATGTTTGATTTGATTTTTAACTTCTATTTTTTTATTTTTAATAGTCCCCTGTTTTCTTGAGCTGCTGTAATGCACAAATTTCCGCCACGGGGATCAATAAAGTTTATCTTTATCTTTATCTTTTATCTTTAATTACTTTTTAATCGAGGGGACTGGACCAACAAACTAATGTTCAGTACAGATTCAAATCTAAACAAAATATAAGTAAAAATTTATTATTTTCGCCTTTGTTGAGATCAAAAAGTAGCCTATGTATGTCAAAGCCATCGGGATGTATTATGTGTGAAACGCTAGAAGAGAACATCCCAACATGTTTGACGTGCTCCAACTCTCGCGATATTTGGGTCTCAGTTAACGTTACCTACCCGTCTTGGATACTCTAGTTTCCACCACCGTTGAGCAACATCAACATAGTAACCCGGGAAAGAAACCTTAGAGGCGGGTAGCGACATTTCTTTCTGGGAATCTCACAACTGACCGTCGTATCTCGTTGCTTGGAAAAACATTGAAGCAAAAACAATGAGTGCATGCCGCTAGAAAAAGTTGCTAGCTTAGTTGGCTCAACTGCTAGCTAACGTTAGCTGGCTAACGTTAGCTAGCAGACAGCCGGTCGGAACTGAAGGAGAAGTCTGGATAAGTTTGGATTTTTTTTTATCACCAGGACATCAGGATTAATGTGGATATCTAGACACGTCGGATCGTTTCCCACAAGGTATGTTTGAATGTGATTGTTAGTGTTAAGAGAAGTGAAGACTTTCCTGTCAGCTAGCGTCAACATAAACTCTGTTTAGTGAGCGGCTCAGACTACTCTCTGGAGCGAAGACTTTTATAAACAAACACCCCCAAAACACACGATACAACAAGTTACAGACATTATCCTGTGGACTTACAACTATTGTACTAGGAAAGTTATAATAATTGCTGAATGTTGGGATTATTGTGTAAACATCTCGGCTGAAAGAGTGAAACAGTGGATTTGTAGTTCTTACAGGAAAGTAGATAAACGACGGGTTGTGTTTTGTGTATTTCCTGGGGAGGTTTCACAGACTGTAGTTTTACAGTGTTTGTACCTCTGACACCGTTTCTCCACTACAAGTTGACTTAACTTGTGTTTGCATGTTTGCTGTAGACTTTTTTATTTCGTAAAGGCCAACTATAGTTAATGTTTGAATACAATAATACTTGTACTAATATCAATGTAAATCCTGATGTTTCAGGCTGTCGGGGTGCAACAATATAATGTAAAAACATGAGGCCTTTGAATGAAAAGTAACATCAAGTCAGACACCAATTATGTGACAAGTAGATGTACACACAGGTAGAAAGACGACTCAACCCGATGGTGTGAGTGAGATTAAAGTTTATGTCTTCCTCGTCCTATGGTTGGGGCGTTTCTATGCTGCCGTCGGTGTAGTGGTGACCTTAGTGTTGGAAAGCTGTATTGCAACAATAAATCACCCGTACATTAGTGCTCCTGTAACGCAGCTGCCATTGATAGGTGAAAGGTCGCCTCCTCCTTAACAACGCTGCTGCTGGTGGTGTTTTGCTATCTTGACTTTGACATGGGGTTGTGTTTGCTTTAATGGAAATCAACCGCACTGCATGCGGGGAAATTATGATGATGTCACTTAACGCTTGCCCGACACAGACTTTACTATTCATGAAAGGTCAATGATGGGGTCAGCTTCCTTCCGACCATTTTACTATTTCAACAAACTTTTGTCAATACACTCTTAATGCCTGAATGTGATGCCTTCACTGAGACAGCAATAGAGCTGTTCTAATGTCTGGATCCAGACTGGTGTTTGAGACAGTTTGGCTGATGTCTTGAATTATTCAACTGGTTATGGTCTGCTCCATGATTCATTCAATGCTGGGGTGTTAAAGCAACGTCTCATTTATAAAAGTAGGATAGTGTCACTAGTCGAGGTCATCCCCTGACAATGTTATTTTCATTACTAACTAAAGTTATATGGTATGAGCTGCTCTTGGCTCACCAAGATTGGAATTAAATATCATATGTGTATTTGCTTTTAAAAGCAAACATGCACTTACTGTCTGTAAACTGGTGTAGTTAACATTTAATTCACACTGTTTTCATGTGAAATTCTGTGTATAAAATATGAATTGGTTTATGGCCGTATGTTTTTTTGGGAGGACTACATTCTGTTCAAGTATAAGAGGGGAATTCATTTTCCTCCTGTTTGCTCTCTTCTTCTGACTTCAACACCTCAGGCAGTGTCACGTGATTGTTATGAGTAAAATGCATTACTGCTGAAGAACTCAGAATAACTCAAAGCTGGGTTTGTCCTGTCGCCAACAGAGCAGTATACTGAGGAAAGTTGTCAACACTTTTAAACCTCAGCTGTGTTAGGAAGGAGTTTCCTGAATCTCAAACAAACCCATCAAACATTTTTTTTAGTTGACTAAAGAGAGTAGTAAGACCCAACACCTTTACTCAGGCCTTACAGGTGACGTGTTTTAGGTAAACATCACACTGCTGACATGTGACAGTTTTTCTTGCTGTCCCTCATGGAAATCTTTTGAGGAATGTGCTGCTGTCAAACTGGTTTTAAATGGCAGGCTGATTTAATGTTAAGCTGTTGAGAAGCTTTCAAAATGTGTATGGTATTTTAGAAATGAATTAGATGAACACACGTTATTGATTAAGTAATTAAGCAGGGTTACATGCAGACTTTATGTGTCTGTCTGAACTCTGTTCGTGTTTTATTTTTTATGTGTATTACTTCTTGCCTTATATTCCTTTGTGCAGATTTGTTTCTATCGTGCATGTTATAAGACAAGGGCCCATGGTAAATACTTTCTGTGTTGATTTCATTTGAGTACGTACTTATTATTATTATTTGCTCCTCTATTGTTTTGGCTGCAGGTGAGCGATGAGGAGCAGCAGGAGGACGGAGGTTTCTCTGAAAAGCTCTGCTCAACAGCTCGCCGATCACAGCCTTAGCACAGGTTCGTTTAAAAACAAGTTATGGTATAGACAATAGGTCTGGGAATCTTTGGGTGTCTCTCGATTTGACTCAATCCGTTTTCAATTTCTGGGGTCACGATTTGATTCAGAATCAATTTTTGATTCAAAATGATTGTGGATTAATTGATCCATGGATTCAAAGTCTATTTTTGAGTTAGTGCTTCAGGATCTACTCCAGTCATCTGTGAGACTGGCTGAATTTCTTGTTGCTCTATTTGGCATTCTACTGAGCTAAAGTGCTAACCTTAGCACTTAGCATGGAGTGAATGATTAGCCCCACCCCCCAGAAAAAGTATTTTTTTTAAAGTAAAAAGACACAATTAAAAAGTAATTTTTAACTTAATTCTCGATTTTTTCCCCCACCTCTAATAGTCAATATTGGGATTTTATATAGTTGTGTGTGTGTCCTTTTCAGTTAATTCAGTTTAATCACAATCACTCATTAATATTCTGACATTTATGATAAGTATGTGTCATAAGTAGTGTTCAGTGCATCAGATGTTGAAATAACTTTTATTCTCTCTGTCAGAGCTGACAACTGCATGGAAAAGTTTGTCCCAGTCCAAAGCTGCTGTAAGTACACCTGGCACAGGTTTTTGCTGACTGACTGTTTTTGTCAGCTTCTGCTTTTCACTTCATAAAAGCAATACAGCAAGAAATATGATGACAAAGATGACCCCCTTTCATTTTCACATAACCTAAAGCGTCTACCTTTTCTGCCTCTGTAGTTGCGGCACATAGAAAACCGCCTAGAGGCAACTCCAGGGACAGGGGTTCTGCTGGAGTCTGTCATGGACCCTCCCAAGAAGAAATCCTCCAAGACGGTTCGCCACAGGGGTCAGTTATTGTCAAACATCTAGCTACATTTTGCAAAATAGTTTCATTTTGATTTAGATTCTGTTAAAACCATAACTTCATTTAATAGGTCCTTCTTTTACAGGTGGACAACAAGCTGATGCCAGTGGAGGGTCTTCTAAGCGCAGGGGGCGTAGTCAGCAAAGTCCAGAAAAAAGCAGCTCCCGCAGCCCTCTAAGAAATACCACCCAGGACAGTAATGTCCTCAGGAACAACAGTGTGGAGTTCAGGGAACCCCTGACCTCCTTCAGGTACAAAATGTGTACTTAAACACATTCACAAAACAGCCTCAACTTTCTCTGTCTCAGTCTATTGTTCAGTTGGATAGGAGTTTATACTTTAACCTTTAGGACTTGATTTCTGTCCTTTTTGTGCTTCTGAGTACGGCCTTAATTTACACGCCAAAGCAAAATTATTATTACTTTTTAAATGATATAAAGACTGATTATATATTATGAATCTTAATACTTTGTGTGTAAGTTCTGCAGAGACAACATAGTAAGATTTGAGTGATTATTAATTCTGCATCTGGGCTGAGATACAGTATTTAAATGCCAAATATTGTGTTACCTTACTGTTTTAGCGTGAAACAGCAAAGAGCTCTTTCAATGGACAAACAGCTCCTCCCCTACTCTCGCTGCTACTCAGGGCTTCTATTCAGACACCATATGTTCTTGACATGTTTTCTGAAAAGCTTTTAGCTGACAAGCTCTCAGATTTCTAGGTTGCCCAGGACTCCAGTATTTTCAGTGAAACTGCAAAACTCAGAGTTTCAGTGTAACAGAATGACTGGATTTCTAATCTGGATATGCAGCACATTCACAGTTATTTATGTTAAAGGTTTTATAACCATCAAAAATAGTACTCTCCTTTGGTATGGCCCTTAAAAGTGTCTTATTGTTTATTTTATTATGATAACTTATGAAAGGAAAGTAATGAAAAAAAAATGTATGACCGATTGCTTGTAATGTTACAAGAAATATCCCCTTTACTAGAAGGCCACCTAATACTCACAGAGCTTTAAAGAGAGATTTCTGTTCCTTGTTCAGCCTTCAAGCCCACAGCTTTACTGTTGTGTAGTGCTGCCCCCTAATATTTTCTCTTCCAAAATGCTTGCTTCGAGGCTTCATTTTGAATCTGTAACAACTATACAATGCTCTGTGTTTCGCCTCCCATTCATTGGAGTGGTGGCCGCCACCTCCTGCCCCTCCAAAAGAAGATATTTTTTATTCTTGTTGAGTCATTTATGTGCACTCATTTTTATTTCAGCAGAGCAATAACGAGCAACTTTTATATGCATTTCGCTGTCCTGAGCACTGAGCACAGGGTGAGTTTTGGTCTTTGACTAGTCATACTGAATGAAACATCTCTTTTATGGTTTCTCTCTAAAGCAGCGCCTGGTTATGAATTTGGTTGAACCTCTTACCTGAATTAGATACAGCTGTTTCCATTTCTCATACCATATTCTATTGGCTTCTTTTAAAGATATTCTGTCTGAATCATTTACAATGCTGAGACATTTTGCTTACTGTCCGACTTTGAAACCTATTTTAATTTACACGTACGTGTTATAGTTAAACATTTCTATGGATGATGTAGAACTCGACATCCATTTGACACACCACTGTGATTTTGATTCTGTTTTACAAAATCCCAGTATCCTTAAGAAACTCTAATCATTTTCTTATAACCTAAAAAATTTTAGTTTAGATAATTAAAAAATATCAGAAATGCAGGATACCTTATGGATGAAATCTAAAACTAACATCTACTAGTTGAACAAAAAATCTAAAGTCCAATCAAAGAGTTGTTTCACTCTCAGTGCTCTGCAAGTGTTGATTCTTACTACAGCAGGCTGCTTTTTTCAGAAACCCCACTGTTCACTATCTGATAAGTACCAAACAGCAGACTAGTGCAGTGAAGGCAACGAGCTGGTGATTACGCAGCGGCATTTAGCAGATAAAAAGACACATATTTCTATTAGGAGCTGGTGGATACCAACTGCAGTTGTCATAGAAGAGTTAATACTGTTCATACTTTGCAAGGGTGGATAACAGCATGATACCAAAGGAATGAAAGTTTCTCTGTAGCTGCTTGTTGTAAAAAATATGAAACTATTGGCTTACAAGTTAGCCATATCAACTTGTTTTTCTGTGCCCTGAAGTGGCCTCACAATCAGTTATTAGAAGTTAAAGCAAGAAAAGGCCATTTGACCATAAATGTGCTCTTCTATACACTCAGTGTGTTTTGAATCAAGCGTAAATCTTGATCCCCTTCCTGATCCCATGTAATCTGGTTTGTGTACAGAGAGGCCACCCCTCCACCACATCCCTCCTCTCAGCTGGAGGCCTACAGTCTGCAGTCGGTGCCAGGGTCTTCGCACCCCTCCTCTCCTCCTTCCTCAGATCCTCTTCTAAGCCAGCTGGTCTATCAGAGAGACACCAGGGACAAACAGACAGACAAGGACCTGGACAGCACACACTCCTCGGCTCTGGAGAGCACAGAGGTCCGCTACCTCAATGACCAGCCTGCCCTAGTTATGCTGAGGAGTATTGGGAACCATTCACGACCCACAGATGTAGGGACGATTGAGGAGGACAGAACTCCCAAAGCACAACCTGGAATGGAGAGCCAAGAATCAAACCCATGTGGAGCACCGGCCCCAGTCTCCAATCACAGAGGGGACAGCACCCCCTCCAGCAGCCCTGGCTCAGCTTCCCAGCGGCTGGAGAATTTAAGGAGACATCAGCCTGATGATAAGCTGGAGAAGCTCAAAGAGCGTATTCGCAGGCAGAGACAACATCTGGAGGAGGCTGCAGAAAGAGAGAAACTGCTGGGTTATCTGGAGCAGCCCATTATGGCAGCTGTGGAGAGCAACAACACCGGTACTAGCAACATGCCCACAGCCAAAATACGGAAAGTAGCAGCTGCACCGCCTGCACCTATTTACAAAGGTACCATATATGTAGGATGTATTGCACATTGTAAAATATTTTTTGAATATTTTCTTTGAACTTCCAGGGTTTGGTAATAGAGAGCCAGTAAGTGCTACAGTTTATATATTCCGTCCTTCAACTCTTCAACAGGTTTCAACAGTACTGAGACGAAGATCCGAACTCCTGATGGGAAAGTTTGGAACGAGGAGGAGTTTCATAACCTCAGCAGAGAAATATACAGAGACCTGTCTCGACAGTTTGCTGGTAAACATACAACCTTTTCTAAATGGATTTCTGTTTTTGTCTGGGCTTGTTGCTGTGATGCAAGGAAGGGAGTTGTTTTTTAATTAGCCGACACCTGATGAATTTACAAATCTTGGTCTTTTGATGTTTCTTTTAATGGCTGATTTGGGCATTTGTCTTCTGTTTACAGAGACCACTAGATCCAGGAATCAGCAGCTGAGAGACCAGAGAGCTGACCGGTCCAAAGAGAGGAGGCCTCCCAAGCCGGTCAGGAAGGTCCACAGAGCAGCCCCTTCTTCTGACCTAAATGCAAAACCAGGTATAATAATCCTCTTTCATGTGAGGGCCAACCCACCCTCTCATCTATTTTTAATACGTGACAGTAAGGAAGCGAAGTATGTGAAACAGTCTGGCAGGATTTTGTCATGGACATGCACATGGTCCCAAAACCAGGAGCCTCAAACGTTAAGCTACAGATGTGTCTTTATTGCTTTTATACATTTATTAATTTTCAAGCATATTTTGGTGTTACTTTACTGTGCACAAATGCTCAGGCTTAGGACATTTTATGAATAATTTTTGCTGCTAAATGGCGGTTATCTTCTATTATCCTTTTTTGGAGACTGTATACACAATACCGTTATATCAACTTTGTATACATGCAAGCCTTATTAAGCACAACTAGTTGTACAAGTATGTTATATGGTTAAATCTGAATGACTGAATGTTAGAAATTCCTCAGACTAACGGGCAGGAACCAGTGTTCAGATACTCAGTGTGTTCTTTCCATGTTGTCCATTGTCCTGTGTGTGTGTGTGTGTGTGTGTGTGTGTGTGTGTGTGTGTGGCTTCTAAGTCTTAAATCCCCGAAGAAATTTCCAATATGTGTGACATGCATTTGTGTAGTAGCGTACAGACAGCCACATTGAGGAATTAAAGACACATACTGCCGTAACTTGGGCTTTACACCTGGGAAACGTTCTTCTTCCTCCTCACTAAAAGAGGCTTCAGAGACAAACAAATAAACATAATAAAAGGTGACTTCATGTCTGTGTCAGTGCAGGTAAAAACAGATATTAATGCTTTGGCCAGAAAATACAAATATACGATACAGAACTAAACAGATGGGGTCTGAATAAGCTGAAAGCAGACAAGAAAATATGTTTCTCAATAACTTAATTTATGTTGTCTGACAAGTCTGCCGGATCCCTGTGTCATGCTGGTGCAGCACTATAAATAGCCCTCTGAAATCTGTGGCCAGGTTCAATTGGCACATCCACACGGTCACAAACAGCTTCTTGGTTAGTGAATGTACAATTTGATTAATAGAAACTTCTCTTCTGATGATCAGAGCAGTGTCAAAGTGAAAAGTTCACTGGAGATCATTTCAAATAAAGATGTCATTAAGGTCTGAACACCAAATGATTTCTATAGACACTTTATACCAGGCCAGTAACAGAAAACTAAGCAGCCGCAAAGACTGGCAGGGAGCACAGTGAAAAATGATATAATAAAGCTCTACTGGATGGTAACTGATGGAGGAAAATAAATATGAGGGAATTAGGAAAAACTGCAATAACCAAGTTGTTTTGTCACACCACCTCTGCTACCAAACAACCTTAGTAACTTCATAAAAGCAATTTTAAAATCAGGAAATAGACTTACTAAGCAAATGCATTACTTGTATTTTTCCCTTTCTCCAAGCTGTGTGTGTCTTCATCTTCAACTCTGTCACCAGGTGGTGGTGTCACATCTACATATACTGTGCATGCTGATGCTCCATGTGGTCAACATGAACTATATTGAATTGCAATGCTAAGGTGCAAATTGTCTTTGCCTCTGCAGTGATAAGTCCTGCATCATGGAGAGAGGGCCAAAAGCTTGTAAAGATGGTGCTGGGTCCAGTTCCCAAGCCTTTAAGGGAGGACAGACCCCAGCCAGCTGACGGACTGAACAGAACAGGTGGGCCTATAGAGTCTTAACCTTCTATCCATGCCATACACTCCTGCCTTATGTAACTGTGTTCTGACCTCTAACATACTATTCTAAGATTTCTGTTGGGGGTTAAGAGACAATCAGATTGTGTTAGCTCCATGACAAAAATGTCTTCTTTGCATTATTAAGGTCTGGCGGCAAGTAAGAGAAAACTTTGTCACCTAAGTGCAAATTAGTTTTACTTTTGACTCTCTCCCTTCTCTTCTTTCAAACTCTTGGCCCATTCTGCCTTGATCTGATTTCAAAAGTTACTGTTGAACTTTGAACATGTAACCGGTGATGGCATTATGGTGCAGTTAAATGTGTTATTATATCAAGTTGTTTTGCATGTCTGAGCCACACAGTCAAGCAAGACAGACAACAGAGGCAGCCAAAGAATATCAATAAATAAAGAGCATTTGGCGGCTTCTTTACACACACACACACACACACACACACACACACACACACACACACACACACACACACACACACACACACACACACACACACACACACACACACACACACACACACACACACACACACACACACACACACACACACACACACAGTCATAGGCTTTGTCTGTAATTCCTCCAAACAGCACACTACCATGGTCAACCTCTATCTTTGCTAGCTGCATCTTTCCTGGGCACCACTGACCGGAAGGAATAGAGATTGACATGCTGTTCTGGTTGGATGCACAATTAGACATGGCCTCATTTCCAGGGGTTGCCCCCAGTGCAGGCTGCGTGTACACTCATTTGGGGGGGGATATGAGATAGAGACTCACAGCAGCCGTGTTCAGAAAAAACACGATTTGGATTAGACACTGTAAAATCAAGATGGGAATTTTCAGTTTGGCCCAGATTAGAGTTGCCATGCCAAGCCGGCCTCCGGGCCTCATTTAGTTTCTATGTCTGAGTCTAGTGCTTTATCTTTGGCAGTCACTTGTTTGCACATATTTACATGTAATCTAACATTTGTAACAATGTGAAACTGTATGCTGAATTTGCCTTAGGAAATATAGACTGACCTCACTGTGCAGCTGATGAGTTACACTGTCAAAGTATCTGGACTCTGACCAGCACAGTGACAGGAACTCTTTAACCTCTAATCATTACCTAAATGAGGTGCCAGTATTTCCACAAAAAATCGCCTTGCCTCAAGCATCTACACATCATGAATCTTAACACAAGCCCTGTTACATTCACGTTTACAGGAATACAACATAGTCCCTCTGCAAACACATTGCTATTTGTTATGTTTAATGTCATGCCCCACCCTAAGGCGCTCCTATAGGATAATCAATTATCCAAAAATAGAAGTAAAAACCAAGAGATTACTAACTAAATCATATAACCTTAATCTTGAGCAAACTAAATAAAATATTTTTAAAGAAGTTAAACACAAAGACTTCTACAGACTAATCAACACAGCTGCAGAAACAAATGCTGGGGGGGGTCAAATTAAGGTTTATTATATTTCTTTCTCGTCTATACTGCACCTTAGCTCTGACTATACTACGGTAACTCATGTTTCTTCCCTTGAAATAATTTATGGCACAGATTTTTTTTCTTGTGGCCTGAATGACAGTTTGATGTAATATTTCAGCTGCAGCCTCGATGGTAAAATAAGAACGGTATGGAGCTAAGAAAGATTAATATGAAAATATAATTTAAAGTCATCTTACACACACAACTACAAGGATCCATTGGGAGGGTGTATCTGTGATGTCAGTAAATAACATTTAATTACTTTAGGCTAATTAACTTACACATTGATGTTAAATCATACTTTTCCCCTCAGCCCCTTCTCCCCTCTCTCAATCAGCTCTCAGAGCTCAACGATAAAGATATCTGATTGGTCAGTAGGCACTCGGCAGAGTTCCATACTTGATCTCTTATCCTGAGCATAACCTGCCCCGGATCAGGTTCAGCATAAGTAACCATGGTGATCTACCCCGGTAAGGAGAGAACCACATTCGTAGTACTGAAAACACAGTTAACCCTGAAGTTACCTCGATCCCTGAAAATCCTGCTTCGTAGTACACCCCCCAGGTGAACCTCAATGTGTAATCATTTGATTCAGTAACAACACAGCGGAAGGTGAAAGGGACACTAAGAATAGGAAATGTACAGCGGGAACTTTCAACATCATATGGAATTTTGTTGTAGATAAGTTAGAGAAAATGAAAATCTGCTGGTGTTATTTGTGAGTGCACAACAATAATAATAATACTATTATTAATAATAATAATAATAATAATAATAATAATAATAATGCATTTTATTTGTAACACACTTTACATTTTTGGAAAAAAAATGCGTCAATAAAAAAAATCATGGGAATAAAAAGAGGAAGGCAGCTGAGGAAACTAAAAACACAAGCGAAAGGCTCCGTTAAAGAGGTGGGTTTTAAGGGCCCTTTTAAAAGCGTCCACAGACTGTGGTGCCCTCAGGTGGTCAGGTAGAGCATTCCACTGACTGTGACATCTCCCATGGTGTGGAGTTTATTTCTGGGGGGATGGAGGAGCGGAGGCTTTGTATGGAGGGTTGTGGGGTGAGGAGTTCTTTGAGGTGGGGGGGATTTTTATGGGTGCAGAATCCTGATATCATCGCTAAATCAATTTAAAGTGCCACCCTTCCCTACACACTTCTTTGTAGATGTATGAATAGTGAATTACACTTTAATTGCTTCTTAAATATAGAATTTATTAAGTAATACTACTCGTTTTTTCTTCAATTTTAATATTTTAATTTTTTCACTTGTTTATCAGCTTCGCGGCACCGCTCCAGTTCAGACCCGCGCTCAGAAGAAAAATCAAGGTCTCGCCCAAGCAGCAGAGAGAGGCCTCATAATGGTTTCCAGGGGCAACCCAAAAACCGCTCCACTACCACATCTACCCCCTCATCTGCAGATCGAGAAAGGGCCCCAGAGGTTGTAGGTGCAGAGCTGTTGTCAGCAGACATTCAGGGGATACTTGATGACCTTCAGCTGGAGTGCAGAGAAGCTGAGAGGGCCCGGCAGAGATCCCGGGCTGGAAGTGGTGGTAGAAGAGGCCGAGGTGGATCAGGGCCACAAACAAGAACTCCAGTCTCTGCTTGGGGAACTACTGTGATAAAAGGTTCCCCCTCGAGAGGATGCCGCAGCGCAAGCCCAACTTCACACAGACCTCATACTTCTAACTCGGCTGACATGGCGCACAAAAAGCGACACTACGATGCAGATACGGTCCGCCAGTATATTTTAAAGCAACAGGAGGAGAGAAAGAGACGTCAGGCAGAAGAGAAGCGGGCACTAAGGGAGGAAGGCGAGAGGAGAAACCAGAGACTGCAGGAGCTCTACCGGAAACAAAGAGAAGTAGCCAAAACAGTGGCCCTTGCTAGTGAGGTTCCTGTGGCCTCTGTACAACAGCGACTACAGGAGACCTACAACAAACTGATGGAAGAGGTGCAACTGGGCGAGGAGGCCACACACACGCTACCTGCTGCTCCAGCTATTCAAATGGTATTGTTCATACCTATAAAACAAAGTCATCCTGTTTTTATAGATATTCAAGCTTTATGAGGTACAATAATGTGTTAATGTTTGTATTGCCACAGAGACCGATGTACCAGCCCTCGGGAGAGTCGGACAAAGAAAACAAAAGGCTTGAGGCACCACAGAGTCCTTCAAGCAGTGACCGATCTTTGAATGATCAGCCAGCTCCTCCTTTGTCCAGGTAAACACATGACCCAAAAGCTCCCAGAAAAACAAACCTCTTAAACTCAGCACAGTTCACATATCACTGTTCCTCCTGGAAATAACATTTGGGCAATAATTACTAGGAAATCCCCTGACTGTAGCAAACAGAGAAACAGTCTATTCCTGGACTCTTTTTTTCTTTTATGAACACCCCTAAATGCCACAGAAGCCTTTTTGCTCTGAATTTGGTACAGGAATAAAGAATCTGCTCTAGGGCAGATGCATGAAAGAACATTTGAGGGAACTGACTGGAAACTAAGAAAGGACCTAAAATGTTTTTGCTTGTGAGATATAACAAGTATCTCTGTGTTTATATTAAGTGGTTATAAATATTCTGAATATGTGATCTTACACACAATTCTAGTGTATAAACTTGACAACCATATTCTTTATTTATCCGGGTAGTTAATCCTTTGATCAGAGAGCTTAAGCTGTGAAACAATATGCTGCTTTAGAAACATTTGCTTTTGCAAAAGACTGTTGAAAACAAAATGTAAATAAATGTTTTTAAAGTGCTTCAAATAAGGAAAATTGCTATAAACACAGCTCCTCCCGTTCTGAGTACGGGCAATAAAAGTTCTATAGTTTACTTTCTTCAGTAGAAAGAGTGATAATAATGTTTACGTGCTTCTTTTGATAGCTGTTCAAAGCCAGATCTGTTTTAACTGTCAGACTGTCTCTCTTTCGCTCTTCTTTTAACGTCTCCTTTGTTGCTCTCCTTCTTGCAGGACTGATCTGGATGTCGGAGTTGCATCTTTGCTTCAGTCTGACCGTTTGAATCCCGCTTTTCGTCCTAACACTGGGCCCAGCAGCAGTAGTATGCAAACCCCTTTTGGTGGCCCTCTCCTCTCTCAGCTTCTAAAGCTGGAGTCTGCCGTGGCAGCTAGTGACAGACTGCCCGCCCAACAACCGGCCACAGCACCCTCCATCAGGCCACGGTCCAAGTTGTTCCGCATTGAGGCTCTCAAGGCCACAGCTGCCTCCCTTTCCAACCGTATAGAGAGTGAAGCAAGAAAGCTTGCTGGGGAGGGGATCAACTACGGTGCAGCAACTTCAATGGAAGGTGACACTGTTCTGGCTCTGAGGCCCTCTACAGCTTATGTTGATGACGGATGCTGGGCGGAAACAGCTGCCACAGAAAATAATGATGTAGGGTTGAGGTTTCAGAGGATTTTGACTAGCACAGGCCGAAGTTCATACGACGGCACAGTCTTTCCGGGAGCAGGCAATCTGCACACCCTTGGGGGACAGAAACAAACTATGGGTGCACATACCAATCCGACTAAACCAAACACAACATCAGCTGATTTTACAGGGCCCATTCTTAACAGTTATACACATGAAAGGAGGAAGCTGGTGAACGGCTTTGAGGAGGTAGAGAGAAAGGATAAAACTGCACAAAGGAGAGGATATGGTTTGATGGAGGATAAGAATCGGACAGACCTTCATGACTCAAGTGCAGGTTCCATCAGTGAGGGTCCTCTTCTGAGTGAAGGAAGCTTTTCTGAGGATGAGACCAGCCCTCCTCGACCCTCCAACAATGGTGTACCCAAACCGGCAGATCGCCTGACAGCAGTGGACTACTGTGTGGGTCAAAGAAAGGATTTCAAGCGGATATCTGAGTTTCAGAGGGAGGCAGCAAGTTGCTTGGCCCTCAGCTCACCTTTTGTGCAGCATGAGGGCAGCAAAGCAGCCTGGGAGGAGCTGAACAAAGGGAGCCCTCTAAGTGTCATCAATATTTACACCAAGAACCTTCATAGCCAGCCTAACGGTAAGTTCATGTATGAGAACCTCTCCACTCAGCAAAGCTAACAAGTTTTTTTTCTTCTGTCAGTGTACATGTTTTCCAACTACCCAATACTGAGGGAAAAAAAGATATAGTGAGATTGTGATGTATTAACCCTTAGTAAACTTTAAAAAAATGATTTATCGTTATTTGAATGATCTCAAGTTCCAAGTCCAAGGTTAGATCTTAAATATTCGACTCGTTTCTGTTCTTCTTGTCCTACAGTGATGGGGAGGAACTCTGAGAGGACATCTCCCTCTGCCCAGGCTTTGCACCTTGGAAATGGCTCTGTAGATGCAGTGGTCTATGAAGATGACTTTGTGTCATCATCACATAGCAGCGGACACAGTGGCCAGTTAAAAAGAGGCTCCAATTCACACAGGTACATACATTTACAATTTTAAAAACGGCCACTGGGTGGCATTCATGTCACACAAATAGAAAGCTCATGAAGCCCTTTCAGACAGCAACCCCCACTCTGTATTCTTGAGTTCATAGACAGATTGACCCCACAGCCATGATGTTTTATGCGTGCTGATGTGTTCTGTCACAGATTAAAAAAGTTATTGAAGATGATGAGATGAGACATTTTTCTCCCCTCTCTGCTAGTGTGAACACTCATTTTGAGGAGCTGATGAGGAGGTCTCCTTATGAAAAAAACACGGGAGGCATCAATTCCAACCATTCATCCTTCCACTCATCGAATCACTCGCCACATCTTTCCTCTGGTTCAGCATCTATCTCCTCACCCTTCTCTAAGCACTCCTCCAAAAAAAGAGGTAAAACTTAAAAGCTATATTCACTCCTCTGTATGACAGATATGATTTTGTATTCATAGCTGACATTATTTAAAATAAATTAAGAAATGTTCTCTATGTGGAAATGTGACTCAAAAATACATTTCTGTTCTGTGTTAAATAAACGTCTTAAATCCTCTGCAGGCACAGCATCAGACCAGAGTGATGGCACCTTGGTGGGAGAGCAGAGGAGCTCCTGCTCGCCCCCCTCTGATGCATTATCCTCTGACTCTAGGAAGAGGGGCTCAGACAAAAGCTCTGCCCACAGCCAGGCCAGGAGTGTCCACCATAATGACACTTTAGGGGAAACCTTTCAACAAAGGTAATGATCATCAGCACACTACCATAAATGGGAGGTTTGATACTCTTGGAAAAGGAAGAAAAAAGTTTGTCTTGTAAAGTCTCATGGTGTTTTTCAATTAAAAGCATGTAAATCCTGTAGTTCATTTGTTAGGCGGTTAATGTTTGTAATTGAAGCTTTTGTTTCCCGTGGATACAATTTAATCTATTCAAAGTTATATTTAAAATGAGCCTGTTAAGCCAAACAGTTTCTTCCTGTACTTCCAAGCTAAACTGAAATGGAAAGGGCATTTTGAGATAAATGGGATCTTCTCAGTTTTCCAATATCTCAGTTGTTTCTTTTCCAACCTCCAAATCCTCCACTTGGTATAAACTGTTTTAACCCTAAGGTTAATTTATCTGGGCATGACAAATAACTTAAGTATGCTTAGAGAGTCGTAGTTAAGGCTGCCAGTACAAACAGACTTGTGGCTTGCTGCTCTGTTGAAGGCCTGAGGGTTTTAAGCAGTGGTGTAGTGCTCAGTGCAGGAGGTGTCCAAGGGAAAAACACACTGGCTGTCTTGTGTTGGGGGGCCTGCAGGGTGGTTTGTCGGGTCAGCCAGCTTCCCCACAGCTCGGGCTTGCTGCCAAAGGAAAGGAGAGAGTTTTTTCCCTTTTCTTCTTACTCTCAGTGCCCAGTATTGACATTTGAGAACTCTAATGGTACTCTGAAGCCCAGGTGGCAGATTCCTCCCACTTTGTGGAGCTTGTGTATCTTCCTGAAGAAAGAAAAGACATTCAGATGGAGTGTATCCCTTTAAGCACCATAAATAAAGCTGATTGTTGTTTTCTTTTACTGGTGGTGACTAAGTGTATCAATGATTCTGTAACTGTGTTACATACTTTATTCATGTCTCTTTCTCTGCAGTTGACAGCTAACTGGTTAAGCATTGAGATAATGGCTTTTTTTGTTGTATTTCAATATTTTATTATGTCCGACTGTTATCCTTGGATAAAAGATGCTACTGTCTACTTCCCTAAATGGTAAAGTGAATTCTGATCCTTTAAGACATTGACCTTGATCTCTGAGCAGCACAATATATCCATTCATAGTCTGGGCCTCTGTCAGCCGGTTATGCTGCCTCAGGCAATCTGAGGTTGGCATGACCAGGGGCCCCTTCTTTCTTTATCTATGCGTCTGTCATCTCACACTTCCCTGTGTGTGAGTTTGTTGTTATTTTACAACTGTTTGAAAACATTAAAATCTGTGCTGCATTATATTCAATGTTTTGCTTTGAAGGGATCATTTACAGCTGATCCCAGTCCACTAAATCCCATCGACCTTAATGCTTAATATGAATTCACTTTAGAGAATATATTTCTTCACACTACTATTTGATCTTTCTTAAACTATGTATCTAAGCGTTTTTCTTTCCCTCTTTTACTACATTTTATTTCTAGTTTGGAAGTTGACGGTAAGAAGTCCTCAGCAGCTGCGCCAAAACACGCTTCTCCACGCAGCTCTCCAGATTCTTCTTCTCCGAGTGGAGCTAACTCTCCCAGTGAGGCTGTGAGAAGTGGCTCTCTGGGGGCAAATAACCCAAACACAGGCACCAAAACTCACAGCAGTAGAGCAGAGACGAGGACCACAGGTAAATGAAACTCACACAAGTCTAAGGAATAAAAAAAACAATTAGTAAAGTAAAAACCTAACTTTTTATTATATTTATGTGTGAATCATTTTCTTCTCAATATTCCCTGTTAACCCTTTATTCTCTCTCTCTCTCTCTCTCTCTCTCTCTCTCTCTCTAACTCTGGCTTAATTTCCTTACACTAAGGTCAACTGCAATATTCCCCAGCTGTCTTGCAGCAGCGCATGGCCGCAGAGCTCCACTACCTGGAGTCCATAGAGGAGTCAGTCCGACACCTCAATGACATGGAGAGGCTGATGGGAGTGTCCATGGCTCAGCAGGAGAGCGTGTCATTGGCCCAGATGCTAAAGGCGAGAGAAAAGTGTTTTGTAGAAGCTCTAGAGTTATTTAAATCAGAAGTTGTGTTACTCTTTTCAAAGAGTAATAATTTGTAATTTGATACATAACTTAATATTTTGATGGTTTTGAAATAGCAGTTATATTTTGTGTTGTAAGCAGTAAAAAAAATGTACTTGACCTAATGTCTGTATATATGTGACTTACAGTGAGTAAAGTAATTATCAATAATTGTACTTACCAGGGAGTAGAACTGATTATTGATGTTGCATAACATTTACATGACAAGTCTTCTAGTAGCTTTTTCAACCCCCATAAATGTATGTGACTTACTGCCTCACTAATGACTGTATTGATACTCAGTATTGACCTGCTCTCTGACTTTTGACGCTGCAGGCCAAGCAGCAGAGCCATGAGCATGACCTCTACGAGCTGAAGATCAAGGCTGAGAGGGAAGCCCTAGAGGCACAGCTGCATCTGGAGGAAAACAGGCAGAGAGCAGCTAGGGTACAGCTACACACACACACACAAACTCATCTTTCGAATGGTAAGGGGTTTGAGTATTTTTATTTTTCAGTGATTTTAATATCCATGCTTGTTTGTTTTTTTATCCAGGCTCACATAGAGCTGCAGGAAAGCTTGGCTGGAGCTCAAAAAGATACCTTGGAGGGCCTCCAGGAGGCAACAACAAAGATGATGAGTCAACAGGCTGAGGCAGCACGGTACACAGCCGAAACCGCCCGACACATCAAGGAGGTAAGTAATCACTACTTTCCTCTTTGCCTGGAAAACACTTGGTGTCTTCGTTTTGTATTTAAAGCTGATTTACTGTTCAGTTCCAGTAAATATGTAACAATAAAGGCTGACAAAAGGAAGCTTCATATTCTGTTCTGTTCACATTTGGTATGTGAAATGTGTTCTTCTTTGTCAGATGACAGAAATGGCCCGGTCACAGATAGCAGGAGCTTTGGTTGTCCCTCCTGTTGTCACAAATTCCTCAAAGAAAGAACAGCAGAGCCCCTCTCAGCACCGACAGGATGAATCTGACAGGTGAACTTAAACACCGTTAAGACACAGTTTTTGACTATTGGAAAGTTAGACTGTTTGTGATTTGAGACGATAAAAAAAGATTTTGGAAATAATTTGCTCTCTATTGCATAATCCCCTACAGCTTTCAGAGTCAGGTGTCAAGCAGAAAATCAGGACCAGAGGAATCCCTGTCTCCACTGAACAGCCTTAGTCACTCTGACTCGCTATCCTTTAAAAGACCCCACCTCAGGTACCTGTCCCCCAACACCTTTAAAAAAATGAATTGAATCTGGGAAAAATTCAACAGAATATTTAATCTGTGTTCTTTCTCTCTCCTCAGTGGAGCCGACTCTAGCTGCCACCAAAGCCTATCGCACGGCTCCTCAGACCAGACAGAAAGGATGAAAAAAGGAGCAGTAGAGGGGAAACAGAGACAGAGGGGAGCTGAAGAGAGGGAAGCAGCCAGTAGCTCCATAGAAGAGGAAGTTCTTACAGCAGCTAATGATTCCCTCTGCAGTGACAGCATCCACTCTGTAAATGAAAAAGGTATGTGATTGCAAGAATGGCTCCTTGTTCAAAGTTAACATGCTGACACATAAAGCTCTCCTTAAATGGTAGAAAGTATTGTAAGCACTATGCCACACATTTGCAACAATATCCAAGAAATGAATACAGTTGATTTGAGCTGTTCTTACTTTTATCCCTCTAGGAGACAGTACTTCAGTAGCAACAGAGTACTCTCTAAAGTTTGATGAGTCCATGACGGAGGACGAGATAGAGGAGCGCTCCTTCCGCTCTCTGCTGCCGTCAGAGGCGCACAGGCGTGGAACGAAGGAGAAGAAGTCCCAGCACCACGAGGAATCGGAGGATGATGGAGCCAATCACAGCAAGACACTGATTTCAGGAGAACACAATATCTTAAAGGTGAGAGTGCAACTTTGTCATAAAAAAAATGTGATACTACTAATTAGTCAGTCGGAGGAATCAGTGATACAGATCTCTTCTAATCTGTGATCCATATGGACACCCCGCCACGGTTTATAAAAATAAATGTACTTAAAATAACTTACCCTATTTATTTTTATTAGGTTAGGTTAATATCAGTTTGTTAAATATATTAAATACATGGGCTGTTTGTGTAACAAACAAACTTAAAGCTGGTCATCTTGCTTCCCTTTCATTCTATTATCTACACACACACACACACACACACACTCCTGCACCTCTCTTCTCTTGATACACACAGTGGCTTGTCCCGCCCTGCCTCATCCATAAGTACAGTATTTGTGTGTTTCTGCTCTCTTAATAATATTCATCAGCAGTACGCTTTATAAAGACACTTAAATAACCTTACTCACTTTGAAGTTTACTCCATATTCTAAGTGATTTGTGAGCGTATAGGCTTATTTGATCTTGATTTGTTGATGATATAATGTATCTCAACAACCATCTTATCCACACTGTGAGATTTGTGATCCGTTGCACTCTTAGTGGGAGGCAGGTGTGTGACCACTGGCAGGGAGCCAGTGCCTTAAGTGCTTTTTGATTGAGCAAGAAGTTCAAGTCCTTATTTTGTACTTTCAGATATTCTTGTTCTCATAACCTTGCTGTCCTTCTGTTTTTCTTTGTGCTTCCTTTTAATCTCCCCCCTTTAACTCATCTTCTGTTGTGTCAGCCCATTGTGTCCTCACACTTTTGCCTCCCTGTTCCCCTTCAGGATGCCAACATGGCCTTCTCGGGTGGACAGGACAGCTTTTCACAGTTCACAATGGATATGGTCCGTCAGTACATGAAGGATGAGGAGGTAAGACTGCAACACCAGAGCTCCTTGCTACATCTCCGCCAGAAAGCTCTCAAAGAGAAGACCAAGACTGAGCTGGCCTGGCTTGAGCACCAGAAAAGGAGGCTGAGGGACAAGGGAGAGGATGACAAAATGCCGCCCATTAGGAAGAAGCAGAGGGGCCTTTTGTTGAAACTACAACAAGAGCAGGTATTTTTGAAAGGAAGCTTAGTGACAGGAAGCCCAATTAAGTGATAAATGGACATTAGGATATCATTTAGCTTTATCATCACTCACTATCCAACTTTGCAGGCTGAGATCAAACGACTCCAGGAGGCCAACAAAGCAGCCAGGAAGGAGAGGCAGCTTTTGCTGAAGCAGCAGAAGGAGATTGAACGCATGAGAAACTCCACACTCCGACTGAAGGAGCGTCTCAAGTGTGCCGGGGGTGAAGCACCACCTGTAAGTAATGCAACAGTTACTTGTCACATTTAAAGCCTGTACTGAAAACCATAGATAGACTTTCAATAATGTTTGTCTCCAGGAGAATAAAGAAAGAAAGGATATGTGATTATAACTGTGGAACATGCTGCATGTTCATCTTTTGCATTTCATTACCGGTTTGACTTATTCTCAACCTGTCTTCCATGAATGTATCCCTTAGGAGACCCCCGTGTCAGAAACCCCTCTGTCTGAGGCAGCCTCCGCTAACATCAGACTTGCTGAAGATGGCCGCAGCCCTTCTCCTCCGCTCTCCATCTCTGGAAGTGAGACCAGCAGCATCATGCAGAAGCTCAAGAAGATGCGCTCTCACACGGATGAAAAGTAAAGACTTCCATTTTATTTTTTATCACTGCTGAAGTCGTGAATCTTTATCAGTATTCTGAACAGTGCTTATGCTGCTGAGCCTCGTTACTGCTTTTCTTCTTAAAGAAATATTCCACCAAGAAGGAGGAATTCTGATTCCCTTTTTCATTTCTACTTTTTTTCGCTCCTGATCTTAGTTATTTCACATGAATTTTGTGTGATACAGACTTTATTGTATATTTTGCAAACCATTGAATCGCAGTTTATACACCGGCTAAAGCACGGCTTTATTTGAAATTGGTAAAGCAACTAAGATGTGTTTTAAACTTGCACTGAGTGATGCTCGGTCCTCTTCATAGTGTCTTTCTTTTCTTTCATTCCACAATGATGAGTCATACAAGTCCCAAATTCATTTGAATTCTTTGCTTTCGTAAGATACTAACCACTGACCACTAACCATCTGCCATCTCTCCTTTGTTGTCTCAAACAAGCTGTGACTGTGTGAATGTGAGGACATGAAGATAAGCATGCTCCATGTTGTTCTCCCTTTCAAAGAGACAAGAATCTAAACTCTCTGCCACAGTTCCCCCGCTCAAGTTCCCTCTTCCAAAATAGAATGTAATTAATTAATGTGACTTTTAGTTTAGACAAATGTAGCTGGTTCAATCTATTATTTTGAATACTCGTACTTTCTCTCATTTTGGCAAGTAAGGATATTGGCCTGGACTTTCTGTAGGTCTTTAAAGATCTTAGACTTGGCTAACAGCTTTGGTCAGGTGACTGTAGAGCTTCTCATGACCGGGTAGCTCTAACAATTGGGTTAATTGTTCTGGGTTTAGGATTTATAGCTTCACTGTAAAACCGATTATCTTTACTAAAGGCATTTTTTAGATTTTTAAAAATGTAAACAGTGTAACAGTTTCTGATCAGACATTTATTGGTTGATGCTTGGTTCAGTTATCCTTTAAAATAAGCTATCATAGTCTCTTTTTGACATAACACACTAACACAACACTTCTCGTCTTCTCTAATGCTCTTGTTCTTACCTTGCGCTGTTATTCGCAGCATTACTGCCCTCAGCACTTAATGCCCACAAACTAGTTGAAGTGTTGATCACAGTTCAAAGTAATCAAATCGCTGATATTCCTGACAAAACTGATGCATTTAATCACATATGCTCACATGGCTCTTCTCTCTCCTTTTCTCTCTGTGTGTTTTCCCTTCATGTGTTTTAATATTTTCATCTTTTACATCGTGTGCATTTGTGTGGTTGTTTGTTTCCATTCCCATGTTTGTGTGACACTTATGACGTTTTGTCTGTTGCGTGCTTGTGTGTTTGTAGACACTGTTCTCCTGTCCACTGCTTCTTCTCTGTGTTCACGGCCCACCACTGGGCCTCCCTCAGTGTCTGTCTTCCCAAACTACACCCTAAATTCCAGCTCTTTATCTACAACCAGTTGGTCAGGTACTGTACAGCCCTCTCTACCTTTTCCCCAGCAACTCCCACCTAGCCCTACCCTGCCTCACCCCACCTAAACCCCATGGAACATGCTTGTGTTCATCTACTGGCACTGGGACCTTGTAGGGGTGGGTTGGTGAATGATGAGTGATTGGATGCATTGGTTTGTTTTTGGTTTTCTTTATTTCATGGGAGGGGGGGATTTGGTGGGGGGAGAAGGTTGAGTGAAAACTCAAGAGTGCTCAAGAAAAGCTGCCTTCCTAAAATAAACTAATCTTTCAACAACTTCACTTTGATAAATCCCATTTTGATGTCAGCGTTCAATTATTTCATCCGTCAGCCAGATGCTAACTATTTTGGCACTAGTGTTGAAAACTGTGAAGTCTGAAGGTTAGGTTTATTTTAATCGGAGTCTTCCTTGTTGAATCAGAAAACCAGCCCCTGAGTTGGGGTTACCCTGATTAATACCCTGTTAAATATGTGACTGTTTCTTTCTTGCCTGTTGGACAGAGTGATGCAGTGCAACTCTTCAATGTCATTAAAATTGAAGCTGCTCCCACCCAGTTATTGATAGAAAATGTTTTGAGATCAAACCACACTATGGCATGGAAGCAAAGGACTTTTGCAGAGAAAAGCCCATAGATGGAGTGGTCTTTCTCTCTAATGAGCCCAGTAAATCTTAACTAGCCGTCTTTATTAGGTAACTGTTGCATAGAATTGAATAATAAGTACAAACGACTATCGGCTGTAATAGAGTTTGGGAAGGCACTAAAAGAAACCCCCACTGTGGTGCGTCAGTATCTGGCCCTGTCATCAGTATACATTAGGTCAAGAGAAAAGCCTTTAGATTAGATTAATGCTAAATAATACTGCACTGTAATGGCACCCATAGCTGTGGGAGACCACATTACACAACAACTATAGAGGAATGCACTTCATTTTGATAGGCATTTGCAGAGATGTATATGTGTAGGAAGCCTGTTAAAAGGGGGGTTTAGAATTACAGATTCGGTTGGCTTTCCGGGACAGTATTTAAATCTCCAAATTGTCATCGGTTTCGGGATAAACAATGTTTGAGGTGTGTGTCACTGCACCCAATCAGTGTCCTGAGTTTTAAGTCTGATGCATGAACCTTACATCTTCACTGTTATTTTCCTTCTCTCTTTTTTTCTCCTGATTGAACTGTCACCACTTTCTGCTTGCATATATAATGGGTGCTTGTTTGCTTCCTTGTTTGGACGATTACTCCAGGAATAGAAATTGGTAAAGCATGTTTTGGGTGGGTTTGTGTGTGTGTTTGCTTCTCTGAATTTGTGAAAGGTAAGTTCGCAGTGGTAAATGGATGGCGAGGTGATTTGGGTTGGCTTTCTTTGAGGTCATGTTTTAACTTGCTTTATCTAATTGTCTTGGTTTTACTTCTCTTCTCTCCCTCATCACTGCCACCTTACTTTTTCCCTCACCCTACACCTTCCTCATGTCCCTTTCCCCATTTTTCATTTTCTTCACCTTTCTTCTTACCAATCTTCTATGATCCTTTTCTATCTTTCTTCCTCTTCCTCTCCATCTCTCCCTCTTTCTTCTTCCCATGTATACTTACCAACCCCTCCCCAGGTTCCTGACAAAGAGGGAGCAGCAGCTGATGCAGAGGCGTCACCATGCCGAGGAGCTGCTAAAGTGGAAACAGCGGCTAGACCAGGAGGAGGCAGAGGTCCGTAGAATGGAAAAGGAGGCCATGGCTGTATGGGACAGAAACACACTCAAGAGCGAGAAGGACGAGATGTTGGACATTAGCCCCAGACAGCATCAAAGCTCAGAGCCAAGAACCGACAGTGAGAAAGGTGAAGAGACAGAAAGCCAGCTTATATTCTGCCAGGTTTTTAGAAAAGATGCAGCATGAAGGCAAAGTGAAGAACAAGATATCTTATTCTTGTGGAATAATGTCTACATAAATCTGGAAAATTAAGCTATCTTCATGTTTGTTTGTTTGTTTGTTTACATATTTCAGAGTATGTGAGTGAGGGCGACATTTCCTCAGTAACACCAGAGTCCAGTATACACACAGAGGGACCTGGATCCGAGCAATCAGGAAGTCCATCTTTAGTACAACCTCTGTCAGCCTCTGAAACACCTTTGGCTTCCATCCAAAGCAGCCATGCAAATTACACCCAGGACTTTACCTCAGCTTCACACTCCCCTCACAGACAAGTATGTATACATTTGGTTTTCCATCCTTTTTTTCCCATCAGTATTAGGTTCTACACATTTATTAGTAGATACGCTATTTTTGAGTCTAGATAGATGCTGCTTCACCAAAACTGACCTCACGTATCTGACAGAGAAATGTTTGCTATTGTGTGCAGGTTTCAGCTAATTAATTTCCAACTAATACAGTTAATAAAATACCACAAATATTAATATATATTGAAAAACAAAAAGCTTAATGTTGTGTTCAATCCCTGCAAGGGAGTATCCACAGATTTGTTATTGTACTGTACATGTGAAATACTAATCCGGACGTACCTCCATTAGTCCATCTGACTGAGTTGTTATATCCTTAAGTAATACTCCATTCTCCTCCCCTCCTCCTCTTCCTTTTTTCAGTCGGCCCAGACTCCATTCAAAGGCAGCCACAGCCCTGCTTCCTCTCCTTCAGATGGCAGCAGCAAAACCAGGATGCAGCTCCGCTCCTCCTCCCAGACCCCAAACCAGGCCTGCACTCAGCAATCTGAATCCCCCATGGCCCCACAGACAGGTGAGTGACCAGGGACTTTTTTTTTTTTTAAATGGTACGTAATACTTTGTATATGTATAACAGTTTGTGATAGTTCTTAGAGAAGATGGAAAGCAGAGCGACTGGACATAATGCAGCTGTAATGCTTGCCCTGTGTAGTCAGGCATAATGTTGCCAGGAATACATTATGCAAGCACTTCCCTGATACCTAACCGGATTAGCTGTGTGATAGAGGTAGAGAAGACTATGCATTGCGCAAAGTTATTGCAAAAGCACCAACAGTGCTGCTGGCCTAGTATCTGGTCTAGTATCTAAGTGTGTTTTATACATATTCAGTCCTTTAATCCTAATTGTTCATTGCATAGAAGCAGCCCACATCATGCATAAAAATGAACTCAACACACTCTTATTGAGAAAGTGTACACTAATCTCCAGAAGAATTGGGTATGAGTTCAAGTGGGCACAGAGTTGGATTACTCTTTGCTAATCAGAGGCCTGGCACAGGTTTCACATTATAACAGCGATTTTCTAAATGTACCCCCAGAACTCATTTCGGACCAGAGCGACATAGAGACCCGTATCAAGGCCTTGACGGAAGAACTCCGAAAACGAAAGTCTATGGCCAACCAACTGAAGAAAGAGCAGAAGAAGAGGAACAAGGAGCGTCTGAAGGCAAAGGAGGCCAGCCTACTGAAGCAGCTGGAGGTGTGTGTGTGTGCATGTGCTACATGTATCCATGATGTTTAAAATGGAAATACATTTATTTTGATATTAATTATTTAAATCCTGTTTTCCTAACAGAGCTATGACAACTTCATCGAGAAAACTAAGGCAGAACTGAACAAGGAGCCAGACTCAACACTGGGTTCAAACTCCCAGATCAAAGACTCTGCTTCAGTTGCAGAGCAGTCAAGTATTAAAGCAGCTGCTCACAGGTGCTTAACAGCTGTAAACATACCACAACACAACAACACCTTTACTATAGTATGAGTCTTAAAGATTGCTGTTTAATTAAAAGTGAGTCCTTCTCCCTCAGCTCTGAAACCAGCAACATCTCCGGTTCTGAAAGAAGGCGAATTGAAGCTTCATTTGAAAACAGTGGGTGATAAACTAACTAAACCAATATGAACATTATGTTAACTGTTTATTAAAAGGATTTTTACAATGGTAATTATTTTTTTCTTCTCTTGTGCCAGATTACCTTCCTCAACCTGATGATAGTAGATCGACTTCAGTGCCTGAAGAGTTGTCTGATGAAGACCCACCAACGGTCACTCCAACCCCGGTTCATGGCAGCCCAGAGTGTCCAACTTTACAATCAAGGAGCCGTTTCTCCACAGACAAAAGTCTTATAACACCTTCCCCCAAGGAAGCCCAGGCACAGCTGAATGAGGCTGGAGGAGAGAACATTGACCTTTATCAAAGAGCTGGCAAAGTGAGCTTACAGTTTGAGGATCAGCATTCTGAACTTCACCAACAAGAAAAGCAAGACAGCATGGACTCTCAGTGGAAACTGTCTAAAGCCAAATCCTCTTCTATTAGTGAAGAAAAGCTGTATTCCCCATCTGTGACTGTAGAACAAGATAATCAAACAAAGTCGAGGGAAACATCTGAAGCTGAACAATCTAACATTATCGCCTCTAGTAAGTCACCTTCAGCTACAATGGACCTCAAAACCACAGCACATCTGAGCCCCCGCTCCACATCCAGCAATCACTCCTGTTCCCCTGACTCAGTTGAATTTACTTCAAAGAAGGATGTACCCATAAAGGATGTCGAGGCCTCATCTCCCATAGCGGATGGCTATCATGATGACTTTGAGTCATCAGTGGATTCTTCGCCCCGAGGAGCTCTCCCTCAAATCTCAGAAATCAAGGCCTTGGGAAAAGACTCCCCTAGCAGAGCCACTCAGTATAACAGCCAGTCTGAGGAGGTAGAGGAGGAGATAGCTGAAGATGTGAGTCACCAATCAGGGACTAGTGTTGCTAGCAACCAATCTGGAAGACTGCTAGATCTTGGCACTTGCAAAAAAGACTCCCAAAACGACAACAAGGACAAAGTTAATTCTAGCCTCTCACATTCCATGTCCCCTCTTGTTAGAGATGAAATGCCAAGTTTTAACACCGGCGATCGTGTTCTTGTCAGTGGTGTTCAGCCTGGCACTCTGAGATTTAAAGGTCCAACCAGCTTTGCTCATGGCTTCTGGGCTGGCGTGGAACTGGACAAGTCTGAGGGGAGCAACAACGGTACTTACGAGGGCGTCGTATACTTTGAATGTAATGAGAGCCATGGCATCTTTGCTCCTCCAGACAAGATCACACACCTGCCAGACAAGTTTGAGATTTACACTGACACCACAGAGGATGAGGACTCATTTTTTGATGATCTGTCAGATAAAAGTGGGGATAAACACAAAACAAGTCGGGACAAAACTCAAAATTTGAAGAACAAAAAAGAAGAAAGAAATCTGAAGGTCTCTGCCTCTGGAGATAAAAAGGTTACAGATGAGTTAGTTCACAAAGTTGAATCCAACCTCAATTCACAGAATAACAAAGAATCAGAGCAGCTCATTCCTAATGGCAACACGGGGTACATTATGCTGGATTTAGAAGATGCACCTACCACACTCCTCATCTCTGACATGGACAAAATGGGTCTGACAAAGCAGAGTCAGAAGATTACTACCTCTTTTGAGAGAGAAGATGTAGACTCACCCTGCCAGTTCACTCCTGCAGACCTTTCCTCAGACATCATACAAGATAAGGACAAAGAGAAGGATGAATACTCACTCGACATGTGTGCAGACAAGCTCCTCAACAGCTTTGTGAAGGACGCTGTGGAGCAGTTTGCTGTAATCAAAAAGGCTAAAGAAAAGAAGATTCAAGCTGCCAACCAGCTGAACGGAGAGCTGTTCAGTGAGCATGCTGAAGAAGAAGAAGAATGGTTACCCTCAGTGGAACAAAAAGACGGTCTGCCATTCTTCCTCTCTGCAGAAAAAGAAGAGCTGTCTTCTCCAGAGCTGTGTAACCGAATGGTGAGTGAGTTTCTGGTCCTCTAATAACCTGTTAACCAACGTTTGAGGAAATTCAGTGGAACTATTAAAAGTGTTTTAGTGCTCTCCATGGCTCAATTTGGGAATTCTTACTGTGGGGAAATGATATAATCAAATATCTGACTATCACTACTTGTTGACTTGACCTGGTGAATCTTCATTTGGAGTGTTTGTAAAGCCAAAGTCCAACATGATGTTGACAGACTTTATTGATTGTGGTCCACTTTTCTGAAAACATTTCTGTGTCTGAAACATCAGAAAGAAAGAAAACTTTCAGGCAAGATCAAAAGTGTAAATCTTTGATTAATATTGTGACTTAATATGTTACATATGTCAAACTGTATGTTAGCATGAAGTTCACTTATTCCTGTATTCCTTTCACAACAGGAGAGCCCTGTGTTGGGGGCCAGCGGGCAAGAGGAGCTAGCCAAGAGACTAGCAGAGCTGGAACTGAGCCGCGAACTGCTCGACGAGCTGGGTGAAGATCAGGACTGGTTTGATGAGGACTATGGACTGAGCTCCCGCAGAGAACAGCAGAGACTCAAACAGAAACAGAGAGAGGAGGAGGAAGAGGAGAGGCTGGGGAGGTCAGGCGCATCAGCCGGAGCAGCCCTGGGGGGGCTCGTCTCTTCACCAGGTGGGGAACAGCAAGTTAAAACCCCGCCTAGGCCTGAGCTACCTCTTCACCTGCCGCCCAAACTCCCTGAGCAGCCCGCCATGGTGGTGCCCCACTCAGCCACTGAGGTGGAGAAGATGGTCCATGCTGCCATTCAAGAGATTTGGGAGACTTGTGGTCTTGGTAAGGAGGGAGCTCTGACCCTCTCCCAGCTGCCAAACCCCCAACCTTCACAAGAGTATCTGGGTAAAAAGGCAGACAGCCAGGACCAGGAGGCCCTCTCCATCCGCAGCTACAGAAAGGTAAATAGGAGAACTCTCAGAAACATCAAAAAAGAAGTAACGCTTGTGTGTAATACAAATATCATACAATGCCTACAGGCATCCTTTACTACTTTTTCATCACCTGTCAATCTCGCTCTATAAAATACAAACACAACTGTCCTGTGTAGCCATAAGGTCATCACTTACTGAGTGAGTTTACTGAAGGTGTATGCCAGGGCTGGATGGCTTGAGGGCTTGATGTCAAATATACTTTCCTGTTTCAGTGTCTTTGACTTCAGTTTCTCAAATGGTCAGGTACTTTGTTTTTAATACAAACCCATGTGCTATTGAACTGTGAATGTTGCTAACAGTTTGACACGTATAGGTTCAACCAACAGCTCATTTTTCTTATATTTTCACTTCTTAAAGAATTCTTCCCCCTTCTATCCTCTGTCCATCTCTAGGCTGTTTATGACCTGACATGGGAGATGCTGCAGGAGATCTATGCTGAGGACTCCAACACTGATCAGCCTCAGTGGGTCAAACCACGCCGTATCAAGTCATCCTTCTTCCATAGAGTAAGGACAGCTGGAGAGATCGCCAAAGTCCAGGTAGAGCACGGCATGATAATAACCACCATCTCAATAAATAGTAATACTCTCATTACTTTCTTGGTCCTAAACTACCGGGCAGTAATCACAAATACTCTGAGAATACGCTCAGAGAGCTCCTAATTTAGCTTTAACATTTCTAGCAAGAAGTCACAGCCTTTCCTTGTGACACATATTTAGATGTGGCACCATTCCTCTTACTAAAGTGATGTTTTTTTGTGTGTGTGTGTGTACCAGGAATTCATCACAACAGAAGTACTACAGCTGTACAGTCTGACGAAAGATCAGTGCCAGAAGACTGACTGGCAGAAGATGCTTAAATTTGGCAGAAAAAAACGGGACAGAGTCGATCACATACTGGTAGGTTCCATAGATTATTTAAAAAGCAGCCGTTTCTAATAATCACAAGTTTCAAACCTACTTTGTCTCTTCATGTAATTCTTAGTCTATTTATTTTTTCTTGATTCTCTTTTCCTTTGGACAATCTGAAGCCAATTCTTGGAGATAATATCAGTTTATCTAAAAGTTTTCAGCTTGGCATATTTAAATGTATCATTACAACCTGTAATGTTGTATAAGTGAACTAGAGTTTATTAAACCTTTTAGCAGAATAGTTTTATACTTGAGATGCTGATGTTTAATCTTTGAAGTGTTTGACTTTTCCGCTGTTCTGCTGCAGCTTCATCACCTCGTGTTTGTCACTGTGCAGGACTTAACCTTGTTTGTCTCTCAGGTTCAAGAACTCCACGAGGAGGAGGCCCAGTGGGTCAACTATGACGAAGATGAGCTGTTTGTCAAGATGCAGCTGGCAGACAGCATCTTTGATGCTTTGCTGAAGGACACTGCTAACGTGCTAACGCTAATCTGTGAGAAAAGGGCAAACGTAGACACCCTCTCCTGACAGCTTTCCTACTTAAGATTTTTGAACTACAACCTCTAGCTCAACCCCCATCTCCCCTCACCCCAGTGAACTCCAGGTAACTTAACCGCTGCTCTGTCTTCCACCAGCTGATGTGCCAACAGCAACCCTCAGATGCCTTCAGTCCCAGCATTACCTCTAAACGACTTAACGACTCCAATTTATTTTTGTGTTATAAAACTTGCTGAATGTGCTTCAGCTAATGTTGTGTTTGTTCTATTTGTTCTACACACAAAACCTTTAAACTAACTAGCTTCAGATCTCTCCTCCTAGACTGGTCCTTTTGTAAACACCAGTTGGAGAGTGGGAAGATTATTTGATAGGATTGACTGTGCCATTTGTTAGCATTTCAAGTCCATCTATGCTGCTAAGGATTTTAATATATATGGAAAAAAATGCTGGGACAAAAACCGGTTGCTATATTTTGTACCAAACCTTAAAGTAAATATATGTATGGATTCAAAAATTGTAAAAGAGTAGCAGATATAAACGAGATAATTTGTCCATGAGTGATTTGACAGTGACGTGATATGGGTTGGCCGAGTTAACCAGCTCCTTAAAATGAATCCACTAGAATGAGTTTCAACATGGGGCTGTGAATTTGATTCTATGACTCACAGACATCAGTTAGCTTGAGCTGAAATAAACAAACTAGAAATGTGTCACTTTGTCATTGATCACATGTTGTCAGACTGTGCTGTGTAAAATCATCTATGACATCAGATATTGTATAAAACATTTCCTTCATTAATATATTTAGAGTGTAAAAAATGTTTGATGAGGCATGTGGAACATATTGAATTGTAAATGACATTGTTAACATGTAAAGAACAGGTTTTGAACATCAAATGAAACTGTAGAAAGCACAAACAGAAATGTGAATGTGAACTTGGCAATAATTTATGTAGGAGGTTTGAAGAATTCGATTCAATCCAGAGGTAGCCCGTCAGGGGGGAAAACTGTATTATTATTTAATTTTTGGACGTGTATCTCTTCTGTTCTTAATGACTTTTTCATGGCAACAACTGTCCACTTAGTCAACACAATGAAATGTATCCCACATCTGTATGTCATGTTTATATCTAGAAGGTATTCCCTCTTATGGATGTACTCATTTTTAAAGGTTTCAAACAGCTTATACAAAGAAATGCCTGCCAATGATTTGCCATTTACTTTGTTCTTTAATCTACATCTCAGTCAACATCGTTTGTCATCGTTTAACTATTAATGTTTCATGTTAGCATCACAGGAAAAAAACATTTCCACTCATGCTCAAAGAGCCAGTCGTCTTAGTTCCCATACTGCTATTTTATTTTTTAAGGTTTCACACAATCCTTTTCTCTTTTGGGTCTAAACACACTGAGTATTTAGTATGCAAGTAAGACACACAAGACCGTCAGTCGGCCTGATTTCAGGCTTTTAGAATCAAATCATAGGACAGTGCTGACATGCTGGACTTGAACCTTCATTATCCTCCAGTCCTTCTACATTATTTGACCTGAGAATACACCTGTTGTCTTTTTTTCTGTAGCGGCATGGATCTATTTTTCCCCTTTCTGCTTTGGAAACAATGCTTAATGATGATCAGCCAGTTCCAACCAGCTGTCAGAATGTAGCCCAGTTATGTAGTCAGACGATCAAGGTATTGTTTCTCTACATTGTTCAAGTGCCTCTTGTAGTAGAGTTGTAGATTTATAACAGACTTGTTGATGTCTCAACATCCTTTGGACCTATTTACTTTGAATGTCTCTTTCAACTGCTGTGTACCATCACTTTGTGAATGATCCTTAAGTGACTGCTCTTCTCTCTATCCACTTTACCAATCCTTCAGTTTCTGCCTTATCAGTCCTTCTCTAGCGTAGCATAGCTGCTGAGGGTGTTTTTGAAACCCGTCTCTTTTTCTCCTCTGCCCCAGCCTTTTGGCAATTGTTTGTAAGCGAATTACTGTAAATGTCATCTGCTTCTTGTTCATGGTGCATATTGACACAGTTGAGTCATTTTATTGATGAACTGTATCAGGAAGGAGTTTGTGGACACTCCACGCACACAGGCTGCACAGTGTGAGTCATTGAGGTGACGAGGCAGAGCACGGCAGGCTGTATGTAACAAAGGGCTAAATTTGGTCCTCACTGTCAGCGCTGCTTTCTGATCTAACAAACTGACTATAGTTTGTTCATCTTCACGGACAGTCTGCAGCTGAAGTGACCTTAAACTGAGTACATGGTCTTTCTTCTACTGTCAGTGTTTCTGTCTTATAGCTTCATATGTATCTTCAAACTGTAATTAATACATTGTATAAAATGACCAAAAACATTTCACACCAACCCTCTCCATACTGTCTTACCTGTATGTCTGGTCCTTAGGCATATGTAACTGTAATTGTGCGATGATTAGTACCTTAGAAACACTTTCTGCAAGGTTTTATTGCAGACCTTGGATTTTCCTCCTGACTTGATTGTATGTGAACGATGTTGAGTTCCCTTCTGTAACTATGCAGTACTTGGTCGTATGCATTGCTTTGTATGTATGGACCAAACAGGTTAGACTCTTGTTGTAGTCTGTAGATCTAACAAGTCTTCAGGACGCTTGAAGCTGTTTGTTGTAGGATGGAGCTGCTTCTATCTGAGACAAATGACCTGATTAAAGAGTGCAAATATCTGATTTAATAAAGTTAGCACAAGTGATTTGATCATCTAAATTAACCCTGTGGGGCTACATTTTCCCCTCTTCATCTTTTAAGATGTTGATGAATATTTATAATAATGTGCTGTTAGAGTGCGCTGAATGCACTTGAAGACTTGTACAACTCCTTTATTGGTGTAAATATATTGTCTATCCTTTCTGATCCACTGTTACTGTAACCTAAATGATTGTTTTAAAATAAACACTGTTTACTTTGCAAATATGTGCATAGTATATATTGGTTAACTAAATGAACTTGTACGGAATTGTAAATAAAGCTTTCATTGTTTCTCAAAGAAAGCAGACTTGAAATGTCTACTTATTTCTTTCAGTGCTTGCACTTCAATTCTAGATGCAGCAGCACAACAAATCTGCTCTTTATGTTTCTGTTTGTGTCGGGATTTGACAGCTGCTTTCTTTGGAACTGCAATTTAAGAACAATGAGCACAGATGAAAATCATGAAATTGTCAAAGGGTTTATAGAACTGTGTGGTGGACAATAGTGAAAGCACAATACCTTCTGCACGTTTGGGAGGAAATGCATAATTCTGATCCAACTTCAACTTTATTTAAACAACAATATTTAAATGTGACAAAAATACAATAATGTACAGGAATTCAATTCAGGATACGATACGTTTATGGAAATAACTTGTTTTTGTATATGATTCATTTATTTATTTATTTATTTTGTGGCTGATGAAGATGCTACAGGTTGGCTTTTCTGGGAATTTTGTATTTAATTTTATTGGTGATATTTCAGTAGTCCTAAAATCCTAGAGATGTTTTAAAAGACAGATCTTCTGATACAAAGACATGGACCTTATTTGACCAAAGTAAAGATTATTATGTTGGTAACGTTGGAGGTTATGAGGAAAATGTTTTAGTTAAAGGCTCGATTGAAAGATCTGATGATGTTGCCCAGTGGGTGACGCTCGTTGGTTGTCATGGAGATAACTTAATTCACTGACGGATGGATGCGTGTGATGAAGATCCAAGGGGGACTCTTCTTAGGTATCCTTTTTCATTCAAACCCTTGCTCCTGGCAAGAGTACACTTTTGGTAGTAGTCATAGTTTTTATTTTGTAATTCTATTATTATTATTATTATTATCGTTGTATTTTCTATATGAGAGCCGTGAAGGGACAACACTCACGCGTCACTGAGATCGCCTCACATCACTTTCTTGATTATATGAAACAGGTTAATGAGTGGGATGAACGCATGTGGGAGGGTGTGTCTTTATTGAGCGTTGTATTTTGGTCAGGCACTAACTGGTCGGGAGGAGGAGGGGGGGGAGGACCCGTGAAGTCTGCCGCTGGCCTGGAAAAGGAGACGGGAGAAAAAGCAAAAAGTTGTGTCAACTTTTGAGGCACGGAGGTTGAAACTCGCCGTCGTCAGCTGCAGCAGACTCGGACTGACGAAGATGGCGCGGAGCTTCGGACGTGCCACGTCTCGGTTTACTCATGAAATACAAATATGCCCCAGAAAGATGATAACATTTGCAGTTGGGTTGTGTTTCTGTCTGGTTTTTCCCTCTATCGCGGATGCTGGACTGTACACGGCTTCTGACCAGGTCATCGTGTTGAGTCCGGAGAATGTGGACTCGGTTTTAGTGAACTCTTCAGCAGCTTTGGTTGTGGAGTTTTACGCTTCATGGTGTGGACACTGTGTCAACTTTTCTCCGTATTACAAAAGCCTGGCTCGAGATATAAATGGTACGTAAGTGCAACATGTCACATAACTAAAGGTGTACACAGGTATGATACATAATGTCCACTGCGTTGTTAAAATGGTTCTACAATGAGGGACGAATGCTCCATAAGTCATTTTAGCCTTTATATTACATTGGTATTACACTGTATTTGAGCAACTGCATAGACCAAGCTGTTGTTTTTTATCTGTTAATTGGAGCATATGATCTAATGAGTGTTTTTATTCTGCTCAGCAATGTGGCTCCATATCACATCCTCCAGCTAAGTTTCTGTTGCTGTAGCTCATGGGACAAAATAAATATCACACACAGCCATTGTAATAAATACAAATGGGATCATGGTCAATCAGGCCTTAGTCATGGGATTATTTCAGTCCTATGGTTTTTAATCCTGACCCGAACAGTCAGCTCCAAATCATCTCTTGTAGTGCCTTGGTCTGGTACGGTTAACCTGTTGATCATGATTGTGTAAAATGGCAGGTTCAAATGTTGTCCTGATAAGTGTCTGTTGTCATTAGTTAGTTCACACGTAAATTATGTGGAGGGTTGAAATGAAGCCCTGATTACAGATTATTTATAATATAGAAGTCAAACTGCTGTTTATTATAAAATGGCTCTGGTGTAATGCTCATTGGCACACATGGCAAAATGTCAAGACCCCATCAGCAAGTCTCTCTCTCTCTCTCCCTCTCTCTCTCTCTCTCTCTCTCTCTTTATTTGATGTCTCTGCAGAGTGGAAGCCAGCTGTGGACCTGGCAGCTTTGGACTGTGCTACAGAGGTCAACATGAAGCTCTGTGTAAGATTTGGAATAACAGGGTATCCCACTTTAAAGGTATTACAAAGCTGTTAAAGCCACTTTTTCTCCACAGTGATGTTATTCTCTGTTTTGGACTATTGTATTCCAAATTCTGTCAGGAATTTTACATAAAATGACCCAGTCAATTTCCCCAACTTTATGTCCGCCCTAATTAGATGAGATGTTTGTTTGCAAGATTACTTTAAAAGTAGACTAGTCTACATTAAGATACATCTTATTTCTTGTCCCTCCAGTCTAGGGATTTAACTGGTCACAAAGGTCATGGTTCAGTTGGTACCTCTGTTTTCGGACCACAGTCTCGTACAACTTTGGTTCAACATGGACAAGAAACAAAAAGTACTCACCAGGATGGGACATTGTAGCTAGGTTTGGGTACTTTTAATAAATACTTGAAGCCGTTTTTGTCTACAACCTTAAATGTGTTCGCTTCGGTAATGTCTTTGACCCTCTCTGCTTTCACATCCAGAGGTTTTTTTTTAAAAACAGCAGAGAGAACTTGTTGGACACCTGTCGTCCTTTGTTGAGCTCCAGTGATTGGCACCTCTGGGTGATATTCATTAGCATGTTTGATGTTTTTCCCATGACATACCACACTGTGAACCCAAAGTTTCCCCACACAACTGATTTATAGAATCATCTAGCTCTGCAGTGTCATCCTCCTATATTCCTCTTTTTCTTCCGTGTTTTGTTTCATCTGCATCTTCTTCTAATTTATTTGTTAAAAAAAAGCATTCAGCAAACATTCAGGAGCATTAATGCCACCTGGATTGTATGATTGCCTGTCTTCTCCACTCAGACGTATTCGCCTTACGACTGCATGCATCAAACCGTACTGTACAAATACTGTTATTTTTAATATTTTTTTGTATTTTAAAAATGTAATGTGTGGATTGAATGAATAAAAATCACCTTTTGGAGGCATTTTCATTTGGAAACTTCAAAATCTGTAGAATCCTCTGAGTAAAAGTATTATATTTGTTTATCCCTGTGTCAGTTGTATAATTAGAGTATAATCCTGTGTCATTATTGGTAGGAGTCTTGCTCCCTATTTTAAAGTGATTATGCATATCTAGAGCTGTACATGAAAACATGATAATGCCGGTCCAAGAGTTTGTCCCCAATCTAGTTAGCATTTGCATGATCAGCATCCACACTGTGAAGGCCTCTTCTATGATCAGTCATTAGTTGTGTGTGTGTGTGTGTGTGTGTGTGTGTGTGTGAGTGTGTGTGTGTGTGTGTGTGTGTGTGTGTGTGTGTGTGTGTGTGTGTGTGTGTGTGTGTGTGTGTGTGTGTGTGTGTGTGTGTGTGTGTGTGTGTGTGTGTTTGCTCTGCTCACATTCCTTGTCACTCCTCGCTGTCTTCCAGCGAAAGCCGTTGAAACAAAGAGCTCCTTCTGATTCAACTCAGGATGAAGCTTCAACATCTGCGACTCATTTAAACCAGGAAGGATTTAGGGGTCAGGGCAGGCACAGGGAAAGCTGCCCCCCCACTACCAAACATTAGACAACATGGCTTTGGTTCATTCATGGCAGTATGAGGGTCGTCTTATCGGATCTCTCTTCTCCCTCTCTCTCTCCATTCTCTGTAACCGAAACTGTCTCTTTCTCCCTATAGTTCTTCCATGCGTATTCAAATGCTGGTGCTACAGGACAACGCTTCGGAGGTACCACTTCTACTGCTGCCACTACTAAACACATGGAATCTATTGAGTTCTAATATAAATAAAGAAGCCCTCATATTAAATTACATTTCATATAGAATGTGCAGTTTCAGGATTCAGCTTGTGCATCATTAGATACTAAAATGGCAATTATTAGTACTTACACCCAGGTCGTCATGAGTGTTTGTCTTTGACCTCCAGTTGCACATCGCGATGTTAGGCGGCTCCGTCAGAAGGTCATAGACAAACTGGAAACCCATGAGGAGCCCTGGCCCCCAGCCTGCCCCCCACTGGAGCCCACCAGGTAAAACACACACACACATATCTTTTGTTAAATCAGTCTTTAGAAGACTTTCTTTTTTTACAGTGCAGACGCTTTTCTTCTTGCTCTCTGCTTTGCTTCTATTCTTTTGCTGATATCTTCTTTTTTCTAAACCTAATTTAATCGACAGCCGGTCCTGGACATTTCCAAACCCTCAGGACTGTATTTTTTGATAGATACAGGAGGTCTTTAGCCATATTTTTAACATTATTTTGACCTCTGCATCGCTACACGACTGTGGCCTGACGAGCACAAGCCTGTGCTGCAGTACTTTGAAACGCTGTACACAGCTAAAGCTAATCAGCAACAAGATGCCTCCCTTCTCCAAGGACGATTACCACAAACTTCTTCAGAAAATTGCAGTGCTGGAGACAAAGATGAATCGTCTAGAAGTGGATGTGGAAGTGGACGGACTGTGCGGGAATGACACCACATTACCACTAACTCAGACTAGTGGACAAGAGCAAGCTAACACACGGCAAAGGAGCACAGAGACCTCTACAATGACAAAGGTGGGCTCTGTTTTGTCTACCAATGGTAGTCCTCCTTGGAACTGTCTTGGTGCTAAGCCAAAGAAGAAATAATTCCTCTGGGAAATGGGACGACGGATAACAGGCAGAGCACAGCGAGCTGAGATATGTGATGAGACCGGCTGGCCTGCACTACCTCCCCTGCAAAGTGCCTCTTCAACCCCTGTATCAAGAGGGGCACAGCCGTGGACAGCTGCGAAAGGGAAGGTTAGGAACAAACCTCCCCCACAAATGAATGTGGAACTACAGAACAGATATTCCCCTCTGTTGCAGAGCCCTGGGTCTTCATCTGGTTCTCCATCCTCAGACACCAGGGTAAAGACTGAAAACATATCAAAAAGTAAAAGGCTACAGGGAAGCAGGACTTCACTGGTCTGCTGAGGATGGTCAGCCCCTTGGATGTGGATGTGTTTATCAGCAGCCCTATACCACCAGTCAGAAGAGCAGAGGAGAGATTCAGCAGGTTGTTGGCACTGAATAACTGGCTTACAACTGCATGTAATGCCCATTCAGTGAATGTTATTAACAATTTAAAAATGTTCTGGGAATGCAGACATCTTTTTAAGGCAGATGGATTTTGCCTGAACATGTCAGGGGTGAAACTGTTCACCTCTAACCTATTTTACTCCCTGCCTCAACCATCAGTTCTCTCTGCCAAGGACAAGAGACAAAAGAAAACAGCTTTCAAGAAAGACAAAACACAGCATGATGGAAACCTTCGTTAAGAATCATGTCTGCCAGTATCTGAGGAGAGACCTAAAGAGGAGAGACATCGGAACCAAGAGGAGGGGTCTCCATCGACCCCCTCACCAACACCAACACCTGTGAAGGATGAAGGAGCTGGTCAATGCTGGATTAAAAAGTACCCCACGCCCTTCTCCCTTTTTCTCTTCCATAAACACCCGACGTCGCCCACCATCACCCGTTCCGACACGGCTCTCACCCCCCCGTCCCTCCGCGGGTGCGTCATGTTTTGTCTCCTCAGCTTGATAAGGATGAAATGCAGAACGTTCAGAGGTCAAACTGATGTGTTTTGGGTCCAGGCTGCAAGGATATCAGCAGTCATGACTCTCTCCAGGATAAGCCGGGGCCCTGCACGTCAGTAGGTTCCAAAATCTCTGTGATGATAGGTAATAGAAGAATAAAGGGGACTCTGCCAAGAAACAAAAGGCAGTTATGTGATTTTGCAAACTTGTCAAACTTAGCATCCATTCCTTTTGAGCCACAACCTGTCCCAAAAACGTTAGCAGATGAAGCCTGTAGGACCCTAAAGCTGGCTCTACTAAACATTAGATCACTGGCAGGGAAATCATTTTTAATCAATGATTTTATTGTTGAGCACAAGCTTGATTTTATGTTTTTAACTGAAACTTGATTAGATCAAAATAACAGTGCAGCTGTTCTTATCGAGTCAACCCCTCCCAACTTCAGTTTTGTAAGCGAGGCTAGAGTGCATAAGAGAGGAGGAGGAGTTGCAGTTTTGTTTAATGACTCCTTCCAATGTAAGTAATTATCTTTTTGCTTTTTGAAATTTTGCTTCTTTTGAATATGTGGCCCTTCAGTCCAGCCCCAGAGCCATGTTCCTACATATTTACAGGCCACCTAAATACTGTGCAAACTTTTTCGATGATTTCATTGAACTGCTGTCTGTGATCTGTATTGACTTTGACTGTGTTATTATTGTTGGTGATTTTAACATGTTGATAACCCCCAGGACAGATGGCCTAAAGAACTGTTTCACACTCTTGATAGCTTTGGGCTGACTCAGCACGTGACAGAGCCCACACATACGAGAGTACTATGTCAGTGTACAAAAGTATTCAAACAAAAGTGATCACAAAACGGTGTATCACTGAAAACACCAGTGAAATCTTTAACCAGGTTTTCTCTTCCACAGGTGCCCTGTCCTGGGGCTCAGTCAGTGAGTTGGTAGATAACTTCAATTCTAAAATCACAAATGTTATTGATTGCATTGCTTCCACTAAGGTGAAGGTTGTCTCAGGTTAGAAAAAATCTCCATGGAGAAATTCGACACTGGTAAGAAACGGAAAAAGAGATTGTCGAAAAGCTGAACACAAGTAGCGTAAAGCTAATCTCCAGATTCATTATGACATCTACAAAGAGAGACTTCAGATTTATAATTCACAACTGAGGAATGCAAGGCAATCTTTCTTCTCTGACATCATCACCAGAAACAATAATAATGCTCGTGCCCTGTTTGCTACTGTCGACAGGCTAACAAACCCTCCTGTGTCAATAGCATCTGAATTTCATTCTACCAGGGCCTGTAATACATTTTCCACCTTCTTTACTGAAAAAATCCAGAAAATTAGACAAACTGTCAGTAACTCATCATCAGGATCAGGATATGTGCTGTGTCCATTTAAAACCAACCTAAGCACCATGACACAATTTAATCAAATCAACCTTAAAAGCCTGGAGGACATTATACAACAATTAAATTCCTCCTCCTGCTGTCTTGATATTCTGCAAACAGGTTTTTTCAAAAAAGTTTCCCAAGTCATGGCTCCAGATCTGTTACAAATTGTAAACCTGTCTCATCTCTCAGGTGTCTTCCCACAGACCCCGAAAACAGCAGTCATCAAGCCACTATTAAAAAAGAACAATCTAGACAAGTCAATAATGAACAGTTACAGGCCTATATCAAATCTTCGTTTTTTAAGTAAAATAATCGAAAAAGCTGTTTTTCAACAGTTAAATAACTTCTTGACATTGAGCGACTGTTTCGATGTCTTCCAGTCAGGTTTTAGACAAAATCACAGCACTGAGACAGCTCTGGTTAAAGAGTTTAATGACATCCGTTTAAACAAAGACAGTGGCAGAACCTCAGTCTTAGTTTTACTTGATCTCAGTGCTGCGTTCGACACAGTTGACCACAATATATTACTCGACCGACTGGAAAACTTGGTGGGAGTTTCTGGCACAGTACTAAACTGGTTTGAATCCTACTTAAAGGACAGGGACTTCTTTGTGTCTATAGGTAACTTAAAATCTGAGCAAACAAAAATTACTTGTGGAGTTCCCCAAGGTTCCATCCTGGGGCCTCTTCTGTTTAACCTCTACATGCTCCCACTAGCTCAGATTATAAAAAACAATAAAATAAGTTATCATAACTATGCAGACGACACACAAATATATATTACAATGTCGCCAGGCAACCATGGTCCAATAGAAGCACTGGGTAAATGCATAGAGCAAATCAATGAGTGGATGTGCAAAAACTTTCTCCAGCTAAACAAAGACAAAACTGAGGTTGTTTTTGGAGCAAAGGAGGAGCGACTAAGAGTAAGCAATCAGCTTCAGTCAGTAAGACTTAAAACCACAGACCAGGCAAGAAATCTGGGTGTAGTGATGGACTCAGACCTCAATTTTAAAAGCCACATTAAGACAATTACAAAATCAGCCTACTATCACCTGAAGAACATATCAAGAATTAGAGGATTTATGTCCCAGCAGGACTTGGAAAAACTTGTCCATGCTTTTATCTTCAGTCGTCTTGATTACTGCAACAGTGTCTTTACAGGTCTGCCTAAAAAATCAGTCAGACAACTGCAGCTGATCCAGAACGCTGCTGCTAGAGTCCTCACCAAAACCAAGAAAATGGATCACATCAGTCTAGTTCTGCGGTCCTTTCACTGGCTCCCAGTCTGTCAGAGAATAGACTTTAAAATCCTGCTGCATGGTTTATAAAGCGCTTAAAGGTTTAGGGCCAAAATACATTAGTGACCTCCTGATTACTTACGAACCATCCAGACTGCTCAGGTTGTCTGGGACAGGTCTGCTCTCTGTCCCCAGAGTCAGAACCAAAAACGGAGAAGCAGCATTCAGTTTCTATGCTCCTTATATCTGGAACAAATTCCCAGAAAACTGCACGTCTGCTGAGACTCAGCTCTTTTAAATCGAGGTTGAAGACACACCTGTTTACAGCTGCCTTTCATTAAACAGCTTTAATAAGATTTTAAATTTGAACTCTGCACTGTAACATTGAACTCTTTTTATATTTTAACTTTATAATTAATTTCATTTGAATTATTTTTATTTGAACATATGTTCAGATTTAATAATTTCAATGTTTTTTACATTTTCTATTTTAATGTTTCTTTTCTTTCCTCTGTCATGATGCTTTTGATGTCTTGTGTGAAGCACTTTCAATTGCCTTGTTGTTGAAATGTGCTATATAAATAAACTTGCCTTGCCTTTTAAAGTACTTCGCTCAAAAACAATGCCAAAAACAGAAGTGCCTTAATCTGCAGTTTTCCAGATGTCCACTTGAGGCTAGCTCCAAATGTAAGTGAACCACTTATAAAGCTTGATGTTCAAATACAGCAGACATTACCTGTTTACAATCTGCGACAACAAAGTGTTCTGATCGCTTTCACAAATTTCTTCATCAGAACTGTAAGGGGCCAAATGATTTATACAACTTCTGTTTTAAAACATATTAATGCTTATAGTTACACATGATTTGGGTTATTGTCACTTTAAGTGACAGGTGGGGCGTTCTACATGTCTGTACACAAGGCATTGGCTCTGATTATTCCTATCACTATACTTGGCATCCTGTTGAACCAGCCTGTAAAAAATATTGTCACTGCAAGCTTAACATGGACTACCAAAATGCCATACACATTTTTTCCTTTTATTCATATAATGCCAAACTTTGTGTATTTCAGTTTTATGGTTAGATTATTTTTTTCCTTTATCCTTTGTTGCAGTTTTTTTTTTTTGGTCTGTGAAAGACTCATGGCTAACATGATTTATATATAACATGATTTATGAGATAATGAGAGAACCAGCCAGTTTTCCTGCATCAAGTCAGATATTCCTTATTGAAGCTGTTTTTTGAAAGGATCAATGATCCTTAAAGGCTGTGACAACATTAGGCACAGGTATACATATATTTATTTCTGTTCTATTTTTCTTTTTAACTGCTGACAAATTACCTCTCAAAATAAAAGGAGTCAAAAGGAAAATGTTTGTGTTTGAGTGGAATCCAGTCATCTGTTGGGTAGAATAATCATTCCTTTTCAGGTGGGGAATCTGTACAGTAGTAAAACAACATGACAGTAAATGTTTGACTCAGCAACTTGGACTTTCTTTGTGCTTCTCTTTCTCCAGCGAAGTGGAGCTTGTCAGCTTCTTTGAGACCAACAACGTTCAACACCTCGCTCTGATCTTTGAGAAAGCTGGATCCTTTATCGGCCGAGAGGTATCAGTCCAGTTCCTTCAGCCTGAGCTCTGTGTTTCTTACTTCTGTGGAATATGTTTTATTATAGTCAGCAGAAGAGACATAGTTTTAAAATGACTGAATACATTTCACTCCATCCATGTCCAGGTAGCATCACACAAGTAAAAAAAAAAACTTCCCTCTGACATTTTTGACTTTAACGAAGAAGTGATTTTTTGTGTGTGTCAAAATAAGCTGATGTATCGATTGTTTGAAAGAATAATTTCCCTGGTGCTCTGTGATTGGAAATAATTAAATTTCAAAGACAAACAGGACATTATAAGTAAATAACATGAAAGTTAACATGACGTGAATCTTTATTTTATTGTGTGTTACCATTACATTTCTAAAGGTCACCCTGGACCTATTGCAGTTTGAGAACGTAGCTGTGCGGAGAGTCCTGAGCACTGAGGCAGGACTGGTGTCCAAACTGGGAGTGACTGAGTTTCCATCCTGCTACCTTTACTTTCCTGGAGGCAACTTCACCCGACTCAAAGTGTGAGTATCTGTGCCCTTCAACTGCGGAAAATCCTGAATGCTTACATAACAATCTCCATGGACCTTGATTTGTCAAACAAGTTCATTAAAGCTTCTACGACTGCTTTTACAAACATCCGCCCGGCCTACTTCTCTGTTAAAGGGTGTGCTGTGTTAGTTTACACTACAATTATAAAACAGCTGATGCAAGTTGTGTTTTTTTTTCGTGTAGACGATGTTGAAGACGTGTTAAATTGTGGGATACATCGGCCTTTCTCCACCATGGCCTTAACATTTGAAAATCTGTCACCACAGCCACACTTAGCTTTACCATTCTTTTAGAGAGATGTCCTTTTTTTAATTAGACACAATTTAAAAAATAACTCTGCTCACCCATGCTTCCCTGTGTTTTCACTTATTAGCCTCACAAGGCATAGTTCAGCGATCGTGTAGGTGTGTATGGACTTTGCATGAGTGACATCTGTCTGACCCTTATATCACATTTGTTTTAAACCTTAAAGCTCACTGTCAGACCAAAATTCCTTCCCAATTAATTTCTATGTGGAACTCTGGCAAACTTTCCCCCAAGCATGGGTGTTTCTCTTTTAGTCCGAAATTTTAAACAACTGTGTGGGTGGGTGCATTTTAACTTTACTACAGTCTGTGTTTTTTAAACACAATAAAAAACAGCAGTTTGTGTAATGCAGTGAAGGATTGTGCTACATTTTGTGGTGTTGTGCTGCTAATGAGGATTACAGGAGGATTCAGTCAGTGCCCGTGAAGAGTCTCTATCTGAAAGTTTATTAGAACACTTCTTTGCGCAGCAGCTGCTTTGGGATGGTTCTTCACACGACAAACTTTCTATGTAAACATGCAAATATCAGAGGGCAGATAGGGACATGAACATTTGGCTGAGCAGTAACAAGCACCACCTCCAACAGGATGAAACAATGCCATTTATCTTCACTTAACAACGTGCAGAATTGAATTTGTGCTCTGTAATGTGCAAGACAGCACAATGGTTCAAAGTACAATGAAGAACAGTAATGCTACTGTTTGTCTTGTATTTCTCCTTCCAGCACGGTCTGAGAGCAACACACAGCATAGGTTTGTTTGAATAGTGCACAAAGCTTTTACTGCAAGATGTTCAACATTATTGTTTGCATTTATATATGTACGTTTAGGAAATGATACTTTTTCCAGCCTTAGTTTTTCAAATAAACGGATACAGAAGGCTCTAAGAATCCAAAGAGGTTTCAAACCGTTTTCTTTTATATCAAACAGGAGAATGGGATTGGAAGGTATAAGGAATGTATTATATAATTTTGTATACATCGTACCAACATGTCAAACTTTTTACAGTAATTTCCATTTAGCTTGATCAGAAATACACAAACACCAAGTGTATCTTCCTTTGTTTCTATTGTTCCAGAGGTGACGACTTTGCTTTCCACAGAAAACCTTCATTATCTAAACCCTATTCATGAGAATACTTTTAAACATCTGGACTCTTAATGGGATCAGAGCATCAAAATCGCTCCTATTATTCACTTTCATAAAGCATCTCTGATCATTTCTCAGCCTGCAAATTCATCTGCTGTTCTCTACCTCTTTGTTTGGCTGTTTCAATAACTTGGCATGCAAAGAGGACTCTTTTTAGTTGACAAATGCAAAAAGGGAATGATTTATTGCTGATTTATTTATTCACCCTCCATCTCTCCCCTTCCAACCCCCCTCATCTCCATCACTGTACAGAGAGGAGGTTTTTTAATTTCTTGCATGAAAACAATGCCATTGCTTTTCTGGCTTCACCTGCCAAACAAGCCCCCAACCACACACGGCGACAGATGGCCTCCCATCATCGCTGAATGTCTGATTGATCCTGGGAGAGCAGGGGGTGCGTGCATGTGTGTGTGTGCGTGTGTGTGTGTGTGGTTGAGAGTGTACAGGGGCGTCTCATATCCGTCATGCATGTAATGTGTGCTGGTCCCAGGTGAATGCATTCCCTCCCAGCCCACCCTGATGCCTGCTTGCCTGCCCGCCAGCCCCTGGGATCGCTGGATGAATGGCTCTCCCTCCACATCTGTACACTCCCACCAGACACACAGGTGTAATTGAGTCCCAGGCTGGTGTGAGTGAGCGTGAGCCCGGAGTATCCATCCTCCTTATTACCATTCCTGCTCCAGTTTTTACGATGCCCACCCTTTCTCTCTCTCTCTCTTCCCCTGACAAGTGGGGAAAGCAAATGAGAGGAGGATGTGAGAGGTGGAAGGGCATAGAAAGAGAGAGAGGGAGAGAGAAAGAGAGAGCAGTGACTCCAGTTGCAGTGTTATCACACGACTTAATGATCGGCAATCTCTCACTCTCAGTTCCACGATACTCTGGCACCATCTGCTCAGTATTTGAAATGCATTCCCGTAAGTGTGTAAAATATACGGCTGAAAATCACTGGTCATAAAACATTTGTTTTAAGAGCTGCTTACAGCTGAAACAAAATGTGGGATTAAAAAAGGGTCTTTGTATGAGGTTCTTGCTGGTTTAAAGCAAGCCCTTGACAATTAAGTGTACAAACTACATGCACACAGTGTAACAGAATGTTTTGGAAAGCCAAACAATGTTTACATGTGATAACAAAACATGTCGGTATTCTGCGACACATACACGTTTTTGTGACCTTGCTGCAGAGATGTGGTCCCATTCAGACACAACAGCGTTAAAGTGTTTCCATGATGTTGGGTGAAAATGTCGGTTTTGCGTTCAGCTTTAAATAAATTGGAACCACCTGTTGAAAACTAAATGATACTTTGGTATATAGTTTATAATAAATGTAATTTCAAATGCTCAAAGGATCTATCTTACTTGTCTTTCTCTCCCTCAGCAACATCGAGGCTCGTACTTTCTACTCTTACGCCCTCCAGAGGCTTCCTGGAGTGGTGAGATCAGGGAAGCCTCCACCAGTCCTTACAGACGTCCGCACCAACACCACACAGGAGTCCTGGAGACCCTTTAACAAGTAAATGCAAATACTAAACTAGCTTTCTCTGCTCAGTCTTGTAGTTTGCTCACATGAAGTTTGCTATTGTGCTCAGGTCCAGGGTGTACATGGCAGACCTGGAGTCCACGCTGCACCACTCTTTGCGTCTGGAGCTAGCTGCTCATTCTGTCATCAAAGGAGAGACCCTGATTTCTCTAAAGAACTACATCTCTGTCCTGGTTAAGGTAAAGCCACAATGGAGAGCACTGTCTACAGACACACTGCACACACACACACACACACACACACACAAATGATATACATATTTTACGGCTCATTGTTTAATTAAAAAAAATACATATTGTGTTTCTCAGTGTTTATTTGAGATTTTAGAGATAAAGCAAAATGATTAAAATAGATAACACAATCAGCAATACAAAATCCACAAAAAACATCTAATAAAAAACACGCCATCATTTTGGATTAGGTAAATACTTATTTTCCCTTTGTGCATAATGAGCAGCTCTTTTATTTTTCCCTATCTTACTCTTTACTTTATTAGGAAAGAATAGATCGCTAAGTTTTTTACTTAGTAGAAATTAGTCAGAGGATAAAATTGTAGAACCCTTTGCTCCAAAGAAAGCATGAACAACCACAGGCAGCAGCACAATGTGTAGTAACAGCGTGTGGACAGCAGGTGGAGAGTGAGACAGCAGAATGTGTGTTAACGCAGCACATTGGAGCTGCTGTTTTCTGCCTGTGGCTTAAAGTTCCTTCTTCATAAAAGATATACCATCAAATCTATTCGCATCATTAGGCAAAGTTAACCATTCAATTGTTTGGACAGATGCACTTTGTTTTCCACCGACAAACCCATGCACGCTTATTCAGATCACTGAAAGCCAGAGCGGACGCCATTGACTTGTGCAGGAGCACAAAGACTCTCTTGGGTATTGTTGACCCTCTTGATGTTGGCTCCCAGGGGGATTGAAGCGTGGCTGCCAACCACTCGCTGCACATAGGCTTTACACAGACTGATAACTAGCAAGCCTTGGATAACAGAACCCCAACACCTTCCTTCTTTTTTGTACAATATTTCTGTGTATGATTTCCGAATGAATCTCTGTAAAGACTTGTGAATGTGACAGCCCTCTATTCCTAAACACCCAACCACCTGAATCCTCTTTAAACCTCTCGAACCTTTTCCAACCACTGCTATGTCTCACTTTTCCATTTCATTTTGCTTTCTTTTTAAATGTTTCCACTGGGTTTATATTTCTTTGATGGATCAGCTTCCATAGTTTACCTGCTTCATGCTTTCTTACACTACTTATCACATGCTCTCCTTGTTCCCTCTTTTCATCCTGTCTCGCTGAAGTGTGCCAGCCATGCAAACATGTTGTGATGATGAGGCCTGACCTGCTAGCCCTGTCCCTATTGGCGACACACCAGGCTGTCTCGCTGCCCGAGTCTGCCACCAATCTCTCTGATTATATCTCACTCTCTAGGGAGGCATTGTAGCAAGCGTGTGTCAGTGCTGGAGTGTGTATGAGCCTGTAAGTGTGTTTGTGTGTGTGTGTGTGGGGGGGGGGAGGCAGAGCACAGTGGTCTCCCATTAGCTCCAGCTTGTTTAGTCAATAGCAGCAGGTCCCTGTGGTATTTTTAGCCTGCACCCCTACCAAAATGGCCCAGGCGCTCAGTAGGGCTTTGTGTAGCTGAGGAGGCCGTCATTGTTGGGGCTGACTTGTGACAGTCCTCGTTGTCGTTTGACTGAGCGATCTCAGTACAAAGAGGCTGAATCCTTTCAGTCAGTCGGCTTGTTAGAGACACTTCATGTATTAGAAGCAAGCTGAAACTGAAGACTCGTAGGCAATACTCATGGTAATAGGAAATGCTTATGAGACTCTTCTTGATCCTCTCAAATCAAGTGTCTGCAATTGTAGTTAAAATGCTGAAAATGTAATTTGTTTTCTTTTTTTAGTTTTTGATCATTCAAAAATGGGTTCAATGAAGAAATGTACTGGCTGTAAAAACGTTCTGTCTTCCTGATAACTGACACATTATGTAAAAAGTGACACACTAAACCACCGAGTCGTTTGATTAAATTAGATTAGAGAGAGAAAGTGAGTCATAACACTGTTACCTCAGTGCGACTGTCATCACTAAACACTGGTGACACATTTCCCAACTCATGACGCACTTTTTCGTTCTGGACAAATAAAATAATAAGTGCTTTTTATTTGGGTAAATAAAGGTGTGTATGTACATGACACTGCTCTAAATTGTCGGGGCTGCTGCTCGTTATTATGTTCATTATCAATTCATTTGAGGATTATTCCCTTTATTGGATACTAATAACGTTTATTTTTTTGCTACAATTGGATATTCTCCAGATAATTTTTAAATTGTCAGACAGATATTTGCTTCTCTATTGTAGAAAGGAGGGAAAAAGCACAAATACTCACATTTGAGAGGCTTGTTTGTTCAAATCTTCACTAGCTTTGAGTACGAATGAATCAAAACAGTGAATCGCAAATAATCTGGATACAGGAAAAGTCCATGTATGGATTAGTTTATATTAATCTCCTTGTGTTGTAATATTTAGTGATTCTCTGTTTTGTCTAAGAATTGTAATTCCTTCCTTTTCATATCCTGCATCTCAATCCAAACATGTAAACAGAAGAATTGTTTGGTTTTCCTTTTTTTTCCCTCCTTTGCACCCAGCCGTTATATTACTAGATTGACTGTCTTGTCAGGCTGAAGCCGGATTTATGAATCCTCTACATATGAGGATTAAAAAAGTGGATCTTGTGAAGCATGAGAGCATTACAGCAAGGTTTTTAAGGATTACACCTCTATCCTGCTTTTCTTGAAGGAGCCCTTCAGCCCGGAGGGGCCGAGGAATAAAACAAAGAATTAAGGGGGGGCGGGTAGTCTAAAGGGACACAGCCTTGGCACTTCTCATGCCAGAGCTCAGTCTAAAATGTTTGCTTATTACCAAACATGCTAACTGTTTTTAGTGAGTCCAACTGTACATGTAATCATGGATGTTAAAACACATTTCATAATCAGATCCTTCTAACAAATGTTGATTCATTTGGCTTTTTTAAGCAGTAGTTTACAGTCAGTGACAGTAAAAAACAAAAACAAGGTTTGCCTCGTTTCTACTATGTGGCACGTGTACACAGGGCCTGGTCTGCCCTGCTGAAGCCAACAGATGCCTCCCTCTCGGGACCCTCACCACAAGGAGCTTGTGGTTTCTCAAGTGCTGCTGATACTAATCGGATCAGGGATGACATATTGCCGGGGTGAAGGGGATTGTCATGGTCCAACTGGGACGGGGCAGGAGGGACATAGGGTTAGACGAGGGACTGTGTGTGTGTGTGTGTGTGTGTGTGTGTGTGTGTGTGTGTGTGTGTGTGTGTGTGTGTGTGTGTGTGTGTGTGTGTGTGTGTGTGGGTGTGTGTGTGTGTGTGTGTGTTTTGTTTTTTTGTTTGTTTTCTCAAGATAGAGGCAACACCACTAGACAATACCACAGTGGATGATCAGAATCATCACTGGAATTAAAACAGTTTGGGTGTTAGATATATGATGTTTTAAAGGACATTTCTTTGTTCCACCAGGACATCACATCTAACACTAATCATAAAATCATTACGGCAAATTAAAAAAATAAATAAGTTAAAATATTATTATAAGTTTGAACTAAAAGTCACACATGAGACAATAAAATATATCTGTGATTCAAATATATAAATACTTATTGTACAAATATGGATTGTAATGTCTCATTATAATTAAAAATAATTTCAGAATATAATATATTCAAATGTAACTATTTCCTGTACAAAAATTCACATTGTGTTTTTCTTATTATATTTATAAAGTGTCTATTTTAAAATAGGAACAGTTTGTTCCTAATGCGTCATCTGAAAGGTATCATTGAACTCCTTAACACTGACACTGCTGCCATAGCATAGTGTAACCCTAATGCCTAACCTCAGCATTATTTACAGAGGTAAGTGTACTGTAAGTTCATTTAAATGGTGAAAATAGTTTTTTGTGACACTTTTCTGACCTCCCCTTTTTCATGACCACTTGAGATGATTTAAACTTACTACTCGATATGAATATTCAACACAGTGTAGGACATGATCTTACAATGCTTGTCACTGTTTTGCTCTTTAAATTGACTTTTTACATATATATTACGTTTGGCAGGCTGATTTACTTTGTGTATCATCAAAGATTAAAGTCAGAGTCTGACAGGGAGGTACAGAGTAAGAGAAATAAATGTAAGGTAAGACAAAGTGTGATAAAAGCAGAGCAACATGACACTGACTGATATCTGAGTCCTAACAGACTCTTTGTAGACTTCAGTGTGGTTCAACAACCTTTGTGTTAAAGGGCGATCAGCAGGCCCGAGGAGCTCATGAATAGTGTTGCTTTGGTGATGCTGAGTTAAACCCATTAGTGGGAAACACCTGCGTTTTCTCTTCTGCTTAAATTCATATGACTGTTTAATGAGCTTTTCTGACTGGTTGGCATCTAGACCTCCGATCCAGACCTAAACCTATTATATCACTCTCCCAGCAGTGAGCTGCACATGTTGCAGGCCTTTGTCTGCTTCTCCTTTAATGTTGTGGAGGAAATATTGTATTGATATCTGTTATAGTATGTATAGTATAGTGTATATAATATGCATAGTTTAATCCGCTCTGGTTTTTTTAAATGACTCGTACTTTTGATTCTTAGTTCTGTAAGGGAGCCATCTTTGTGCCCTTGTTTTCACTGGATCAGTCAAGTCTCACACAAGAATAGCACATTTTCAGGTAATGAAGTTAGATCATCCAGTGGTTTAAACTTGTATGTCAAAATACAGAAATGTGGAAATTCAGGTTTTTATCACACATTTTTCTGCCGGCCAAGTTGATGGAGGGTGAAAGATTCCTGGCGGAGTACTCTGGTGTACATGACGGGTCACAAACAGAGCGGGACTGTTAGCCTTGGACCAGGAGGTCTTAGCAAATCACTTGGGGTCTGGTTAAGTGGTCAGGGTGTAACACACTGATCCTGTTAAAAGTGATGAATAGACGGCTGAGCCAGAGCCTGAGAGGTGTGTGTGTTTCTGTGGATGTGTTGTGTCTGTGTGTTAGTGTGAGAAAGTTCACCATTGTGTTGAGACGTATTGAGAAGGACAAATGGTGGAAGACAATTGTTCAATATGTCCACATGTCGCATGACAATCTGTGTGTCCGGTTTTCTCTCTTTTTTTAGGAATTGTCTTAGATGCACACTGGCCAAAGGAAAAGTGGAATGATGCTTTTACCTCGTTGTTAAAAGTATTAAAGATGACAAACCATACTGCCATGTCAAGCCAAAAAGCAATACACAGAATTACAGAAAATGAATTGACCACCAGTAAATGATTTGCCATTTACTTTGTTGGTGTATGGCTTAAATATGTCTTTTTTTATTTTGGCAATAAAGCCTAAATATGCTGCAGCCAGTTTCTTGATATGAGACTGTTATGCTTTCTTTTTAACCTAAAAGATCAAAACTGTGTATGTGTTTCTTGTAGAAAGTTGGTTTGACAAAAATAAGATGTTTGAAGTTGTCATCTTTGTGTCTGGGAAAGCATAACTAGACTAGATTTTAATCAATTATTTAAAATAAAAAAAATCAGCTGACCAATCGATGATGAAATACAAAACTATACCTGCAGGCCTAGGCAAAAGTTACCGTGGAAGAGGTCTTTTTGCTGTTTGTTTACGTCTTGGAAAAAAAGTGTATCCCTCTGCATTGTGTATTTCTGGGAATAGGACCGTTATTATCAACCATGAGGCTTAAAGTGAGAATAGAAAACACATTTAGATGAAATGTTTTTAAGCACTCTTCTCTCTTTTATCGTCTGAACACTACGGAAATCATTAGTTTCTTTTGTCAGTAAAGACATGTTTGTCTGTGTCTGTCTTTACTCTGTCATCACTGGTCTCAGACATACATCAGCTGGATTTCCTCTTTCTCCTCAGGTTGCCCACGCTGCTAGCTACAGTGTTGTGTTTCATCCCAATTGTGGTTGCTACCATGGTACTTTGTAAAGACGTAAAAACAGAGCAGGGGAAAGCATTGAGTACTCAGGTAACTACGTGGTTGTTAGTGGCTTAGGAAATGGATCTTAAAAGAGGAAGAAGCTTAAGCTCAACTGCTCACTCATTTACTCACTTTCTTTGGAGGGGCTGAGAGGAAAAACACGCAGACCACCATTTTTTTGCAGCAGCTAAAGTGTGGGAACAAATATTGTTTAGGATGAGTCGCCTGCTGATAATCCTGACACTACATTTTCCCCTAAATAGAATAGATTTTTATTGTCATTAGATCTTAGTGAGTGGCAGCACAGATAAAACAGAAATATGAATTTAAAAAAATCACAGATAACATTAAAATAACAATATTAAAACAATAGTGAAATGCACTGTAGTCTAAAAGCTCTCAAACAAAGAAAGTGTCAAATAGTGTAAAGCAGTTATAACATCAATTAACAGTGATAAATAGTATAAAAGTGCTGGTTGTTGGTTTGGGGGGGGCTGCTAAGCTCAGCAACTTATGTCCTCAGTCTCTCTTAGGGTGGGGGAGGGTGGGGGGAGATACATTTTAGAGCCCGTAGAAAGAAAATGTTTCTCAGTCTGTTAGTGTTTGTTATAACTGTCCTGTATCTCTGTCCAGAGGGGAGGGGGGAGTCCCAGGTGGGTGGGGTCTTGTAGAACACAGCTGGCTTTCCTACGAGCCAGCCAGTATATACATCACTGAGGTTTGGTAGTTTGGTCCAAAATCACCCGCTCTGCTGCCCTCACCAGCTGCTGTAGGTGCCTCCTGTCCTCTGCTGTGCAGCAGTAGGCCGATATGAGATGAGATGTGAACCCTGAGGAACTTGAACCCTCTACCCTCTCTACCTCCTCCCCACATATCGAGAGGGCAGAGTGTTCAGTATGCCTTGATTTCCTGAAGTTCACTATCATTTATTTGGTTGTGTTTAAGTCCAGGTTGTTATGGGAACACCATTGTACCAGATGTTGTAAGCTGTCTCTGTTATGGGTTATCAGTTCTACTATGGGGGCGTCATTGACAAACATGACAATAGTGTTGGTGGAGTGAATAGGGGAAGAGAGAGTAGAGGACGGGACTGAGTTCAGGACCAGAGTGGACGAGGTGTGGTCTCACATCCTCACACTTTGGGGTCCAATATCCACATACACAAGCAACTGCTTAAGGCCAGTTCGCTCAATTTTTACATCAATTTATGTTGAATGATGGTATTGAAAACAAACTAAACTCAACAAACAGCATCCTCACATGTGTTCTTATGGTCTAAATGGGTGATGGCTGTGTGAAGTGCTGTTATAATCTCATCTTCTGTTGATCTGTTATTCCGGTAATCAAACCGATGTTGATGAAGTCCTAAAAGTATTGCAACTTTTATGTGAGAAAGAATGATTATCTTACTAAAATATAAAGCTTCTATGAAGTTGAGAGAATTCTGTTTTGTTGACTACAAACCATGTTGGTACAAACTTTACTATGTTAGTGAAGATAAATTACTGAATAAGAAATTTACATTTCTTCATATTTTTCAGATATTGTATTATACCTAGTAACATCTTACTCTCTGTTGTTTTTTAATCTGCAGTACCTTCCAGGCCGTCCAATCGTGATGAACCTTTTGAAATCAGTAAACTCTTGGCTCAACCAGGCAGGTGATGAGATTTCTTATGAGGCACTCAGAGAGTTACTGGATAACACAGCTCAGGTGAGTAAAGACAAATGTCAAAGACCTTTTGCATCTTTTTGATGAACTTCCTTTTGCTTCTTGATGTTTTTGTAGGTAAAGCCAATATATGTATAGCCCTTTTGTTATTTAACTTTTTCTCTTTCATATATTTTTGGTTTTCATTGGACTCAGAAGTGGTCCATCCATTACATATTGCACAAACAGAGAGAGATACATGAATGCAAATTGTAATTTTCAATATAACAGACTTTGGGTTTCCAAAAGGAAAGGAAGGCCCAGCAGACAGACAGATAAGCTGTTGCAGAGAGAAAAGAGCGCAGGGCCTCACAAAATGCACCCAGACTGATGTGATCTTAAAAATTTGGATAAAAATCACACGGTATGTGGAGATAAAATAATATCCAGGTATATCAATATTTATTTTGTCCTCGTCTCTGTGCCAGTGCATACAACTGAGGAGCTATGTGCTGCTGTTTTTGGAATGAAGCCTGCATGCCTTCAGTATACGCCCCCCATGCAAATTGAAAGAGTCACTTACTTACATCATTAGCTTTTAGCAGGCAAATCAATTGATCAATGAATCAATGGGGAGGTATGAATAGACTTCGGCTGGGAGGAAATGGACTCTGTACACACACGCATACACATAGGCTGCAGAAAATCTTTACTATTGACATGTGAGTAACCCTGTCAATCACACAAGTGATGGCAATGCAGTGTGGCGAGAGAAACGACTTTATGTCAAAGAAAATATGTTATTGGATCCAACTGTGGCTGGTGGTTAGAGATCTGGATTGCTTCTGTTCATTAGTGGAGGGCTTAGCCATTAACCTGAGATTGACTTCCTATTGATCAAGGAAACTACACGGAACAGCTTTCATTAAGTTACACAGGTTCAGTGATGTTGTGGAGAATACTTTTTCAGAGAGTCTCTGGGATTTAGGGAATACCTCATTCAGCGAGCTGTTAACCCTTAATAATGATGAAAATGTAAAACTGTCAGTGTTATTTCTGTTAACACTCTCAGTCTTTTATGACCTACTCTGTGACACTTGCACCTAAGCACATTCACTCCTGCTCAGGACATTTCAGATAAGGGTAGTGTATATTCTTTTTCACTTTTTTTAAAGGGACACATTTCCTCAAACAAACTGGCATCGTATTTCCTCAACTAATGCATTTTACATGGACAGATGATTGATTTCTCAACTTATAGATAAAATGTGAATTATGGTTGATTGAAAACCTTCATATTCACATATTAAGCTAGCTGTCATGCCAAACACTATTGCAATTGGTTGTGCTAAAAGTAACAATTGGGGGAAAATTGTTAGCACATGTCTGTGTTCAGTTAAAGTAACAAACAGTTTAAAGTGGTTAGCTCAAATCAAGCGATAGACAGGTAAAATAGTTTCACATAATGCTTCAAAAGTAGAAATATCTAGCTAAAGTAATGTATGAACAGTTATAATATCAAGTTAGAGTAATGAACTAACTGTTGACCAAGCTAGCTAAAACAAAACAAACAGCTTAATTAGTTATGAAATTCAAATTCATAAACAATTCAAATGGCTAGAAAAATCAATGACTAAATAGTTAAAAACTGACACTTGAAAACACCTGCTTAATTATTAAATAAACAATGAATAGCTAGCTTGTTATGGCTAGCTTAAGTAAAGCAAAAACAGTTGCTAGCTAAAGTAATAAATTGTTGAAACGTCAGCTGAATAAAAATATGTACTAGTTAGGAAAAATGAATATGGTTGAAACAGTAGGCCCCAAACAAGGCAAACTAGTAAACAAATACACAATTCAACAAATAATAACACTATTATAAGATCAATAAACAGGTAAATAAGACCCAAAAATCAATTTATCATAAACATTTAAAAAAAATACAAGAACAAAAAAGAAGTGTCTTTTAACAGTTTTAAGTCAGTATAGGAAGTACGCTTTATCAGGCGTAATTAAAAATACAATACTTGTAGGTCTGTTTGATTTCATTCTCCTGGGATTTGTTGAAAATTAGAATTATTCATAAAAAAATAGGTACACTTATAACATAGGCTTTATTTTATTTTATTCTTCTTATTTGTATGTAATATCTGTGTGTCGGCTTGTTTGTTTTCTTTCAGTCTTCAGACACTGCGTTGCCTGAAGGCGTGCGTTGGGTGGGCTGTCAGAGTTCACAATCCCACCTGAGGCGTTACCCATGTGGGCTGTGGACTCTCTTCCATGTTCTTACTGTCCAGGCCAAGACCAGTGGAAGTACAGGTACACACACACACACAATAAGATTGTATTTATGAAAAGGGCCAATGAGCTTTCGTGAAGATGGGGTAGGACTGAGGACAAGGGCTTTGTGAGGCTTAGTCCACAAAACATTTCAGAAAGAAATTGTTTACAGTTTTTTTGTTTTTACACTTACTCTATTTAACACTTTGCAAAGAAAATACCTAGCACAAAAAAATATATATAAACATACATCGTTATGAACTTGGCCAGAATTGTTTTTTGTTTTTGTCCTATGCTTTGTCATTTTGTCACTGCTAAAATTGAGCCTAATTGTGACTGTGTGAAAAGGGATTATGTTAGATTAGTGGAATGAAACACACACACACACACACACACACACACACACACACACACACACACACACACACACACACACACACACACATCCGCAGAGGTTAATCCCGAGGTTTACGGACCATCATGTGACCTGCAGATGGACTGGCCAAAAGGGGTGTCCATATGGCCCCCCACAGACCACCAGCTTAATGGGTAAACACACACATACTGTACAGTTTTGGCCATTACATAAAACGGCATTCATTTATACAAGTACATTTTGGATTATTATAGTTAGGAACAAATTAGCCAAAGTTTGAACCAGCAAATAATACAATAATACAATTATGTGCATTATTTTCAGAAAAAAGCGCACACACACACACTCCCAATCCCACTCCCACTGTCCGTTTGGTTCATCTAAAGGTCTAGCTAAGCTGAGAACAAAAGCATACAGGTTCAGGAAAATATGTTTATGGACTGTTGAAGTCCTGAGACAACAGCCTGGCCACCATTCACACAGAGGTTTTAACGGCCTTTAATCTCTAGATTGGGTTATCCCATTCGTATAGAGCATTCATCGTAATAATGGTTAACCCAGCTCTCTGTGACTCCTGGCCCACATAACCGTGGGAATCCAGGAAGCTGTGGACCTGCACCTCCATTAGCAAGCTTTCAGGCCACAGCACATTTTATAATGTATAGAGACCACTGGCTTTACAAGGGGCAGGTGACTGGTGGGAGCTTTATCCAGGGAACAATGACTTGTGTATGTTGAGAGAAGGTCATCTATGAGATTTTGCATTCAAACTTAGTCTGCTAATTATCTTGTTAGAAGTTACAGGACACAGACCAAAGTGTTTGAGGTGATCTAAGGAAGAAAATAGTGATGTTTTATGCACAGCATCATATTTCTCATTTGAATCAGATTACTGGCTTTACAATTAATTGGTTTATTGTCATTTTCCGTTCAAGATTCCCAGGAGGTGCTGAGTGCGATGAGAAACTACATCTACAACTTCTTTGGATGCAGGCATTGTGCTGAGCACTTTGAGAACATGGCAAAGGAGAGTCTGGTAGAGGTGAACACAGTTTCATCAACCATCCTGTGGCTTTGGTCAAGACACAATCGTGTCAACAACAGACTGGCAGGTAGGAATCAGCACAATCATCTGTAGCTAATTTGCAAAATGGGGCAAACAATAAAGGTATCTCATTCTTTCTCTAGTTTCTTATGTTTTTTCTTTAGATGACAGTTGGGAAACACTTTTTGTAATGTATTGATATTGCTGATAAAAGAGCTGTTTTATCAGGTTTAGAGTTCATAATGTGACATATATATGACTGAAACAATGAGACTCCCCAGCTCCTGCAGCAACATGTCCGATGTGTCCTTGGGCAAGAAGACACTTAACCCCAAATTGCTCACACTGCTTTGTCAGCGGTGTATGAACGTGTATGAATGGGATGAGTTACTACTGATGGTCTCCCTATATAGCAACCACTGCCATCAGGGTGTGAATGGGTGTGAATGGGCAGGTGTGACATGCGGTGTAAAAGTGCTTTGAGTAGTCAGAAGACTGGAAAGGTGCTATACAACCTCAAGTCCAATCACCATTTATAATTAAAAGAAGGGATGCGGTCACTTGTAAGTGATGATGAATTAACAATAACGCAGAGTTCTTGAAGAGTGACATCCAAACACATCCTTGACTCAAGATAACTTTTGCTACAGTAGCTGCACAGGTTGAGAATCCACAGGGTGTAGCTTCTATGCCCTGCAAGCTAACAGTCTCTACACTTTATATCACATAGGAGTTTATATTTTAGCTACAGTTTATGCCCAAAGTTAATTACCAGTCATAAGAAATATATTGTCACCTTTGACATTAAACAAAAATAAAATTCTTCTTTGCAAACACAAAGACAGACTAGCTGACATGCCTGTGTGTATGTGTCTGTTGGAGTAAGAGCTTGTTTAGGCTGGAGTTTTGGCGTGTGTAGAATGACCTCACAACGCCATAAGGGTTATAGTAATGTCAGGAGACACTGTTTTTTAGAGGCTTTAGCATTCGATTTATAGTCAAAAAAAGAATGCTACAAATGTACAAATATATACATATATATATATAAATATATATATATATATATATATATATGGTACAATAGATATTCACATCATAATGAGCAACTGTTTGTTCACTTTAACCTTGTCTTTACTGTTTTACCTGGTCGCACCTCCTGACAACATTAGTTGTAATGACAGGAAAAATTGATAAATTGTTAGTTTTATTATAATCTCTGAAATTGTAGTACAATAAACAGAAGGGTATCAGGTGTACCACATTATTAAGCTAATATTAAGGAAAACAACTTAAAGATGACCGCTGTCTTAACTGATTTAAATTTGGAAACTGGGTTATCAGAATTTGTATGACTTAACTGAATCAGAATTTTGTATGCTTGACCTGAGCAATGACTTGACTTGACTTGACTTGACTTGACTTGACTTGACTTGCTTGAGACTTGAAGGTTGAGACTTGAGACTTGCTTGTGACTTGTACATGTGTGACTTACTCCCATGTCTCTGAGACAGGTCAAACAAATGATTTCTGCCTCTGAGTTCTCTGTCCCATCTACATTGAGTTAATGCACTGATTTTTAACTGTGTTCAACATGCAGAGGGAAAGTGTTTTGTGAATATACAGATTTCATATCTTAATAATGCACCGTTTAAATATTAGTTTAATCCACTATCACTGTCTGTTACCTTGAGACAGCAATGTGCCAACAAGATGCCTGACACAACATTGTAAGACCAACTCCCCAGTTGTCTCACAGATGGCCGCAGGTGCATTTTCTCCTTCACAACCTGTGTGCGCTATTTTGTGAAAATGACAAACACTACCTGTGACACTGCAAGATAGGACACCATGTTTCTTAAAAATCTGGCTGCCATCTGCTACGAAGAGGGTGTGGAAACTTGCTTTTGTTTTGGAGGTCATACTAAGCATCAGACATGACAAAAATAACTTGATCATTTCATAAACGTATTCAAAGGACTAAAACTAAGATCCAGATTTTGTCTCTGCCCCATCTTACAGTATATAGACCTGTTTGTTAGGAGAATTACTCAGCCTGTTTTGTAAACTTCAAAGTGGAAGTCAGAAAATCGATCATTCTTTCAGTAGTTTATGAACACCAACATTTCTCTAGGTTCAGTCTCTCAGTGACATAGTCGTAGTCTTTCTGTCTAGTGTTTGACTGACAGAAATTTTGAAGCTTAAGTCGATCTTATTGTAGGTTTATGTTACACACCTTAGTGTGCTAAGCTACCGAGTCCTCCTCCTTTTCCACTACATCCTTTGCTCTTTTGACCCTCCCCTCTACTTACCAACATCCACAATTTTAGATCCTAGCATACCAAACTTCAGAGGGGATCTTTTAGATCCAGTTTCCTCTTATTGTCAGTTAGTCTTTGTAATACGACTTAGAGGGTGAGGGGAGGAGAAAGAAGGATCCTCAGATCAGACACCAGCTGTCACCCCGTCTTAGTCCTCCAAGTATCATCTGCTTCTGCCTCGCCCTTTTTCTCCTGACCCCCTCTGCTACCCTCATCCTTCTCGCACCCTTATCATCCTTCACTTAAAACATACTGCCCCCCCAACATAACTTCAAGTCATTGAACATCCTTATTCATATATTCTTTTGATTTATTCCCCTAAATGCTGCTGTTGCACCTTCCTCCCGTAGACTTGTACCATGACCGTTTACTCCGCTTCAGAATCTGCATATTTGAGGAGTGCAGTTAGATTAAACACAATTATTTAAATATATTGACTTTTAGTGGGTCACACAGAAATAAGAATCTTTAGACTTTTTAGTGTGCATCAGGATATATGTTTTATTTTTACCTCTGACCCTCAGTCAAGACTACTGTCTTTTCTTGCCTTGTAACATGTAAACAAAAGTTGTCTCTCTGTTTTCACCCTGCCATATCAGCATATTACTTCTGCACACCACCCTCAAGAGCGTTAAACAGCTCGGCAGCATCCCTCCTCCCTTTCTGTGTTTGTATGATTTTATTAGGCATGGGGCTGTCATTAACAGCCCACTTTGTTAAATCACTATCTTTTGTTTGTGTTGACTGCCCCCCTCTTCTATCTCAAGGACAGCTTGTGTCCTGAACAGCAGGGGCCAGGAGGACACCCGTCCTCGTGTGTGTCTGCTCCCCAGACACTTAAACACTATTCAACCCTCCACCCTCATCCATCCGTCTTCTCTCTCTTCCTCTGTTCCTGTGGCAGTCCTTCTCTCTTTCCACTCACCATCCCCAGGGACTCATATCCTTCGCTTGACAAGTAATAGCAAAGCATCCTCACAGGATGGGTCCCCCTGGAACCAGCCCTCTCTGCCCACACACACACAAACACACACAATTCCCAAGGTATTGTGTGACAGCAGGTGGCAAACACCACGACACAAGCCACACACGTGCCCCCCCCTGTTTTTCCTCCCCTCCTCTCAATCACACACGCACAGCCTTTCCAAGCATGGGTCAAGTTGTGGCGTGTGGCAGGGGGAGTTAGTCATGGTGGAGGGTGAGTCGGGTCCACAGGGGATCAGTCGGGTGAATCAGAAGGAAAGAAAGGGAGGAGTTGAGTGTTTGGCTGCATTTGTAGCAATGAGCGTCGCCATCTCCCTTAGGAGACTCACTTCATCCAATAACCCCCTCCTCTCCCCTTTTGCCTAAAGTGGAGCTCTATAGCAGGCCTCCCCGCCCCTCCTTTCAGTAGCATTCATGCATGAAACTGCAGCTATTTGTAAAGCAGCCGAACAATTAATTTAGCTGGCAACAAAGAGGCCCCAGGGCCCTCTGCTTCCTCGCAGCAGCTGAATTAAGAGCGCGGCAGCTCAGTCCTGTTGCTGCTTGTCAACAGGCGGAGACTGATTCACATTTCTACAGACAAAACCGCTCCGGGCTGCAGCAGGCAGGGCTTCATCCAGGACTGCTCTCAGTGTATGTGCATTGTTGATGCAGGATAGTAACAACCTTTCGATGTTAAGACTAAGCAGCCTTGCATTTGTTTCCATTTTGGTTCTAAATGATATATTTAATAGGTTATTATAATGATATTGAGTTTTTTGTGATAATGGTCTTTGAAGTAAAAAACTAAGGATGAAACTACTTTGTAACAGTTTATTTTTACTTTTATCAACTGCAAATTGACCCAAAGCATTTTATTTGTCTTCTAATTGTGTCATTATGTCAGTTGTTGTGATTTCAGTTTGTTTGAGCTGGTTTGTCGTGTCGTCCTTTTAATACTCCAATTGTGTTCTTGAACTTCTTGAATATAACTGCTTTCAACGAGCTTGTATATCGGCACCACAGGAGCAGAATAATTAGAACAGGACTCTTTCATATGTTTATCCCAATGTCACATAAATCTGTATCGATATGTTCTGCTCTCCTAGAATTTGGAGAACAAGCTTTGTGTCAGGCAATCCATGTTTGAATGGACCCAAAGAAAAGTGTAGGTCAAATGTGTTCTACCTCTGCTTTCCCTTTTGTTAGCGCCCCTTTGGCCTGTTTGTTTGTTTTTCTGTTTTGTCCATCCAACCTAAGCGTTAGATCTGTCAGCCAATAATCAGAATTTGTGGATCAGGATTTTTTCATCCCTGTAATTAAAACGAGTGTAATATGTCTGACATCATCTGCAGCCATGATGGCTCAGTATGCCACACATTGCAGCTGATCCTCACTTACAGAATTAGTGCTGAGGAAGCTAGTTTGACGTGCTGAACAATACATATTTATACCTGATGAATATGTATGAGCGGCGGTGATGACATCTCTGCGACAGGCCTTTGTGGCATTCTCAATCTGGCTGCTATGGCTAAAGTCACCCTGTCTGCAAACGTGGCAAGCTGATTAGAATAAGAAACGAGATCTGAGGCATCTTGGGTGTATGTGTGTATGTGTGTGTGTGTGTTCTCTCACCTGCTGAAATGTATAAAAGCCCCCCATCACACACACTCATAGGTTTCAGCCCATCCAGGACAGCGTAAAATTGATGTATCCTTTATGTAAAGTACTGTATGAAGAGTACATACCCACATGCATATGACTGAGATTAATCTTGAACGCTGGAGCGCTGGAGGAGGGAGCCAGGATGGAGGTGGTGGAGGATGTAAATTGACAGTGTGGTAAAGTGACAGACCTGCTGCTGCTCTGCTTTTTCCCCCCTCTTTTCAGACACATATATACATACACATAAACACACACAAAGGTGGGTGACAACAAGCAATTTATTACTAGATGCTGCCCTGTGTTTGTGTTCTTGTGGGCATGTGTGCAGAGTGTGTATGTGTATGCCCGTTCCTCTGCCAGTCTCTTTGCATAGCTGCAGTGTGTGTGAGCATGTGTGTCTATGTGTGAGTTGCAGGAGGTGTGAGTGGGCAAACATGTTAAAGGAGAGAGTTTTCAATTCATTAGAAGGGCAGCTCCCCTCTCATGTTCAATTTGGAGATTGGACTTCGCTTCACAAGGGGTTTGAGGGGACAAGACAGGTGCACTGAGGTCTGCTGCCTGAAAACAAGGATTGTGTGTGTGTGTGTGTGTGTGTGTGTGTGTGTGTGTGTGTGTGTGTGTGTGTTTACACATGGGGAAGCTGTCCACTCTGGCCACATCTATTATCTCGCCACCCCTCCCACTGGGACATCCCAGAAGCCCATTGATCATTGTTAGACCCTGTCATGCACACACACATAGACACACATACAGGCAAAATATCAATCCCTAGATTACATGCACACACTGACAGATGATTTACATATACACACTTAAAACACATACATACACATATGCATATGGGCACTTAGTTTTTTACGAGCATTGTGACAAGATCAAATGGGCTCAGCACAGATTGCATCCAGTCGTCAAAGCACTTACATCTTCAAGTCGACGCAGCAACAAGGAGAATAAAAGAAACAACAATGGATGAGGCGGCCGACTGGGTGCTTTATGTTGTTTGTTTCCTGTATGTGGCAATGAATCTGGATCCATGCTGTGTTTTCTTACCTTGTATATCTTAAACTTAAAGTCACTAAAGCCTTCATTAGTTTGTCAGTGTGAGAAATACTTTGACAAAGCTGCAGAAGTGAAGGAAGTTGGCCTCAAGGTGTCAATCAAAAACAAGTTTATAAGAAGTAAATGTTCTTAAATTGTATATAAAAAGCATTTGTAACTGTAGAACATCCACTGTAAGATGTACAGATGCTTACAGAAGAAAGTGCTGGACAGTACACTAGGCATTTAGGAAGTTAATGTAGTTCAGTTGATTCTTTTAAACATGTCTCTACTGTAGAAGTACATCATTTAACTTTGTTTCTTGTTCACATTTTCAATGTCTATATTTACTGTTATGCACCTAGAGCACTTGCACAAATATGTTTTATGTTTAAACTTTCTTTGCAATTAACCCCATTCTGATTCTGCTGATATGCAAATTAATTAACAGCTGTATGAAAAGCATGTTATGTATGAAGAAAGCAGATTAAAAGAAAAAGGCATGAGCTTAAAACTATACAGGATTTTTAATCTCATCTATAAAGATCCCCTTTTATTTTTCATAATTAATCTTTTTGCCCTATTATAAATGTTGCTCAATCCGCTCCCCGTACTGGTGTGATGAGGAGCCTGTTAGACGACACAATAACAATACTTCTGTGTTGATCTTTGTAGGTGATTTGAGCGAAGACCCTGACTTCCCAAAGATCCAGTGGCCGTCTCCAAAAATGTGTCCATCCTGCCACTCAGTGACGGATAACGGGGAGCACAGGTGGAACTACGTGCAGGTTCTCCCCTTCCTCATGTCCTACTTCTCCTCCAGCAGTATCCTTACAGGTACGCACTGAAGTTTTGTTTCTGGAGGGGTCATGTGTCGTAAATTAAAGGAATCTGAATGACTACAGAAATATAATTCATCTCACCTATCTGACTGACCTTGAAATAGACCTGTGCATTTTCCCTTTGAATATATGTCTACTGAGCAGCTAAATACATTTAGGTGGTTAGTTGGTTTAATTATTAAAAGGCCAAAGTAGCTATCTGTGGAAACAGGAGTACTGGAAAAAAACAAAGAACAAATTTGGCCACATTTTATTAAATTAATTCTCTAAATCATGTCAAACCTATTCAAAAGGGAAGTTATTGATTATAGATGATAGCTGTGTTTAAATTTTAGGTTTAGCTATTTTAAGAGGAGGGTAAGAATGTGAGGCTATGACTTAAGAAATAATGAAATGTTTCCTTCTTTTCCCCGCCTTGTCAGATTACCTGGAGAGTGAAAGTCAGATCCTTGCAAAACAAAAGCAAAAACATGCGAGTCGGCAGCAAGCTTTAGAGGCTCAGAAACATGAACGGAAAACCAGGGAGGCCATGGACTCCATGACTCTTGCACCTCCACAGCCCTCTGTACAGGAGGAGGAGGAGGAGGAGGAGGAAGAGGAAGAGGGTACTCAGGAGGAAATAGTGGCTGATCAGGCGGTGGAAGGTGGGGAAGCAGCAGAGATGGAGGCCAAGCCAACCTCTAACACCAAAACAGGAATAGAGTCGGGCCGGCGGCGGGCACACGTGAAGCCAAGCATTGTTGGAATGAAGATGCGAGAGCTGCCGGAGGACATTGTGGATCTCGATTCTTTTGTCAACCAGCACTACAAGGCCAGGGCGCTGCGATTGGCCGCCACCAGGGTAAAACAACGCACCCTGCAGCGCAAAGAGGAGCAGGAGCCCGGGGTTGTGTTCGGGCTCGGCATGGATCTGGACGTGGGGCTCGGTATGGTCGGCCTGCAGCCAATATATGAAGACTTTGAGCTCAACCAGAGAAAGCAACCACGGAAACGAGACCTGACAGGCCAGTACTTTGATGAGGAGGATGAGCTGAACCACAGGAGACGCTGGATGATGTCAGTGCTGAGCATCGGATTCTCCAGACTGGACATCAGCCTGTGTGTCATTCTTTATTTCCTGTCCTGCATGTGTCTTTTGGCCATGTACCTTTTCTTTAAAAACCGCCTCAGGCTTAGGCGGTCAAAGGTAGTCTCACCCTGAACCAAAGGGCACCTAGATTTTGACCTGAGTGGACAATGATTAACATTCATTAGGGTCATGTAGGCTAAGATTCAGGCTAAGGGGATGTGTCAAGATTAGTGCCATCTTAGGACGTCCACTTAACTGTTACCTGCGGCAGAGGTAGGCGACTGCTTGCTTTAGCCTTGATACTGTAGAAGTGTTTCTGACTGGAGAGGAGGGAAAATGAAAGCGATGCCTTCAAATCTTTAACAAATCACCTCAGTTATTCAACCTTACACTAAATCTGACCTGGGCTTTTCAGGCAGCACCTAAGCTGTGTAAAATCTGTGTGTGCATATAGATCTATACTTCCATGAGTGACTTGTTGTTTGGGGGTTTTGCCTGAGTTTGGGATAATGAATCATGCTTTATTCTGATTGACCACTTATGAAGGATTAGACCTAATATGACATGGAGTTTCATTGGTATGAAGTCAATGCAACTAATTTCATTCTTTTTTTACTAAGTAGTATTTGTTGCTTTACTGACATCAATGTCATTTATAGAAGGCTCCTGAGATTTCTTTTAAATATATATATATATCTCATGGAAGAGTGAAGACATCCTCCACTGCTACCATGTGTACTTTGACCAAAAAAACACTTGAATTCAAATTATTTTATAAATACAATCAACATCACATCGATGATCATTAAGTGATTCAAGAAAATTTGTTCTGTTGTATCTGAAATTGCAGATTAACTTGTTGTTGATTGAGTTTTTCATTTATTAATCAGATAGATAGTGGTAGTAAAAAAAATAGTCCCTACATTTTTTGTTTGTTTTATTAACTTGAAGTCTGACAGGTGTATTAATGTGTCCAATGCTGTGAATGGACAGGCAGTTCAACACTAAATTCCACCAGAGAGGACCAGATCCCCTCCTCTCGTCCTGGCTCTTTTTCAGGTGGCTCCCCAAACACTACATGAGTCATTGAATATGACATCATACTGCTGAGTTCACAGAACAGCTACTCTGGTTCTTTATGAGGTGTTGTGGAGCGACACATGTTCACAGCGGACCAGGTTTTAGAATAAGCAGGATTTGTTTTTGGCTTGTGTTAACAATGTTAAATGTTCGCTTTCTCAATCTCAAAGACACTGTTTTCTGTTTGTTTCTGTCTGAATCAATAAAATTATTTTTGATAAGTATGCATTGTTTATTCTTTTCACTGATCTGTCAGCGAGTTGTATCATTGGTTGAGGTAGTTTGATTAAAAGCCTAGAAGTTATACCTACTTTATCTTTATAAAAGTAAGTTTGAGGGATGAGGTAAACTTTGAAGCGGTCTGTATTGTGTAGATGTTTAATTTTGCAGATAATTATCTGTTTGTATTTTTCGTTTTTTAAACCCGGACTACAGGACAAGAGGTTAGGAGGACCAGGGTGTTACATGTAGAAATGGAGGGGGTTAAAGCATCCAAGGTTGAAGGAAAAAGCCTGTTGCCATCTGCTGTGCAGCGCAAGCTAAATCCTGACAATTTCATTGGGATTATAGCAAGTGAGTAATCCAGCTTTCCTTTAGGACTAGAGGGAGAGATTACCCTTGAGGATTAGCTCCCTGCAGATAATAAACTTTATTAAAACGCAATCGGCTTTTGTTGGGGCTTCTTCCCTCACACACTTGGAGGTGGGCTCCATGGGGGAGGTTTGGGAGGGACCCTCTGAGAGAGAACACAGATAAAAGGATGGGTGGAGGACGAGGGTTTGATGTCGTGCGGATTACATCAAGCCCATCTGAAGGACAACCGATGCTTGATCTTGAGCTTTGAGTTTCCTGGAACGATGCCTTGAATTCCCCTGACTCCTGCCCCTTACCTTCACCCCCAACTTGTCACACATACACATAACACACACACACACACAAGTAAACACACTGATCTCACTCAAAATCCCACTCCATCCCTTCAACCAAAGCATCAGCACTATGACAGGTTTTGATGGTGAATTAGTTAAGTTAAGGCAGTCGATTTTTCTCACACACACATGAATACACACACACACACACACACACACACACACACACACACACACACACACACACACACACACACACACACACACACACACACACACACACACACACACACACACACACACACACACACACACACACACACACACACACACACACACACACACACACACACACACACACACACACACAATAGGCAGCACTACATTAAAGCGGAGGAGCATCGAGGATGACAAGCTGTGTTTGTGACTTAATCAGACTCTCTGTACTTTGAGTTAGACCCTCAATGACACATCATGATTGTCAAAATGGATGTGAAATGGATAGTTTGTCATGAGAAAAATATTTTATTTGTCAGATGTATCCTCTCTCAATTTTTAACATCGGGGTGGAATTCATTTTTTAAAACTTTGTGTGTTTTTGTAAGAGTTTTACATTTAATGATCTCTTTTTCTATTTTTTAAATCATGACTTGATGTCTGGTCTCGGTGCCTCTCTCTCACACCTCTGATCTGTTAATCTGTTTAACTGTTTGTTATAGGATTGGAGTCAGCCGTTGCTCTGTGCTGCTTACTGTACAGAAGCCCTTTATAACGCACCGTGGAGCCTCAGTGTGCTGCTAGTGTTATGCTGGATCAGACTAACGATGGTTAATGAAGAAGTTGGCAGAAATGTAATATCTGTTTGCAGCTTTGCCAGCCCAAGGTGGAGGTGAGCCGTTCACACTGAGGGCACAGGCTTCAAATCTAAATCAACACACACTCAGGGGAGATTGTGGTCTTTAATTGCCCGAATTAAGGAGCATGATTTGGGTTTTATCAAGTTAAATGACAATGTGCAGGAATTTAACTTATGGTTTAAAACATATTACTGATTATAAGTTGTTGGTTTTTGGGTTTTGTTTTGGGGGGGGGGGGGGGGGGGGGGGTAGTAGATAAAAGAGGCCAGTCAATATGATCTTGTTCTCAAATATAACAACGAAAGTGTGTTGGAAATTGTCTTTTCAAGAAGAAAAAATAGGTACATCTGAATGTATGGCACTGTGAGGTGCTTCAATCTTATTTGAGCCTTTGAGCACATTTTATTAAAGTATTTTACTTTTCAGACGCAGATTACCTTCTATAAACTTTTTTCTTGTTCCCATTCACTGCAAACAAAATATTGTTGCGTTATGAAAGCATGGACTGAAGGGTAAAATCCTCACCTTGCTGCCCCGTTGTTGTCGTCCATAAATTAGACAATGTGGAGTTTTATAGTCGCTCTTCTCCTGCATGCTCTCTGCCTCCATGTTTATTACCTCTCTGCTATTGATATTAAAATGCAAGAGGGGCTCAATGCATTTTTCTGTCATCTCTCTCACCAAAGCTTCCTGCTCTGGAGGGGGTTGAATAAATTATACAACACGTTAATATATGGTATTTGTATATATCACTTCCAAACTAAGCCAGATCCCCTTTTGGTTTTAAACATTCAGCCTTTTAAAGGAAGGAGTCAAGTAGGGTCAGATCCATCTCATTACTGCTGCAGCCCATCCCCCCCTTTTCATGTGCACGCTCATCTGCTGATCTCCCAAACATCTCATCTCTCCATCATTGCGTCTGCTAGTGTTTTCTGTAGGCCTATTGTTTCATTTGTATGAATTGATTTTGGCATATTTGTTGTCTTTATAGTTCTTCTGTACACAGCAGAGCATGCAGAAAACAGCAAGACGTGAAAGACCCAGAGATCAATACTCTCCTATATGAACTGCATTTAAACCTCGATCATAAGCACTCTTCAACAGACCTTTAACTTCTTCTTCTTCTTCTTCTGTTTCATGCTCCTTTATGTTCGGCTGTTAGCACAGAGCTTACAGGAAGTGTGTGTTTAGTAATCTGGAGAAGATCCAGCACTTGTCACTCGCATTGTTTTAATTCACTCAGCTGACATTCTGCTGTCAGTGAAGTGAGAAGATTCACAGCTCACTAACACTAAAGAATCTTGAGTTCATGTCAAGGGGCTTTTGTAAGGTTTTGCTAGTTATAAAAGGTGCTTCAGGTCATTTTACTTAAATACTTATCTTAAAGGGAAATAGCAAAATATAGACCAGAGGAATACACAAATTAAACAAAATTTGAGTTGTTTATTCCCTCTCATAGGACTTTAAAAATAGCCTGATCAAGGCACACATGTTTTAAAATGTGCTGAATGATCTGTCCTTTTAAAAGTATATGCAAACTCGATTAGCAACATATACTCCAAAAATTAAGGAGGAAAAGCTTTAAAAGACCATATATCCTTTGATTCATATCTGTGCTTATATAAAGGAACTTATTAAATTGTATAGGCTACTCTTTAAGAGACATCTGTTGTACATTCTTCAGTCACATGCAGACAATATTTTGTACAGCCTTTTTGATCACTCTACAACATGGCATTTAAACTGATAGCTCCTTACATCAGAATGAGTCATCACCACAACCTACCATGCAAAGTTTTAATATTTGTATTAATTACATTAGCCTATTTGTTTTCCAACTCTTAAAGATGCAGGTCATTTTATCCCAGTGTGCAATATGCATCATGCAGGAAGTTAAACTGGATTATACACCTGAATCATGTTCTTGCGTTTCATAGAGGTTCCCATTTGTTTCTATTAAGTGTGCTGAATGGATTTCATTTCTAAATGTTATGGAACTAATTTTAAGTGTATTTATAGAGACAGTTGTAGCCTAAATCAAGTCTTTCGTCGTGTATCTATGCCTATAGTTATTCGATTCAAATGAGCCCATTACAGCTAAAGGCCGTGACAACGCGTCGCTGTTTGACGACCTGGGATGAGAACGAGTTGCTTATTACCGCCTCGTGCTTGCAGCACAAGGCCAGGTTCAATCAGGGGAATTGGAAAATATCATTTCTGACGGGAATAGATTTGGTTTGTTCAACCAATCTCTTCTACTAATTACCCAAATGGACAGGAGCTGTCAGGAGACAATAACTATTCCCTAATAGAATTTGCCCCCCAAGTGCAATTTAATTTTCTCCTCCGTGCTCCCTGCTCAGGTTTCTGCCTCTCTCCCTCTCTCTGCTCCTCTGTCGGACCAAATGCTGAGGGACACGGTGCCTCTGCTACCTCGTGTTGTTTTTGTCAATGGATGTCGGAGAAAGTGTGGACTGACTGCTGCTGTTTGTCTCTGTGAACTTCGATTCATACTGCTGACCTAAAAAAAAAAAAAAAAAAAGCCGAGCAGCATGGATGAAAAGAGAAGGAGGAGGAGGAAGAGGGGAGAGAGGAAGGAGACATCCGCTTCAGCTGAGGTGATTCGGTAGGTCTGACCGCTGCTCGTCAAAGCTGCAGAAAATGAACTTTCATGCAGACACAGGGATATAATGCTTTTAGTTTTTAATGATCACATCAGTGGATATCAAGGTTTGCTCTGCAGCCATCTGCACATAAAATGAACGTATTTTGACGTCATTCGTGTTTAGTGTTGTCACCATATGTAAGATGCAATTGTTCTATTGACCAATTTTGTTTGTGTGGGTGTGATTGACCTCTTCAAAAAGTTTAAATATTGTTAAAAAAATGAACGCATAAATTCTGTATTGGAAGACATTAGAATAATCAAAGTAATGCATTAAATGGTGTTCATTATAAAGCGAGTAGTGCAGTAGATATGTGATGCTGTGATGCATTATACCCCATTAAAGCCAGTCCATCCTCAATAGATGGATGTGTTTCTGTATTTGTGAATCCTTGCTCTGTAAGATGGATCTGTGAATCTCAGATGTCAGTGAGCTCGTGCACTGAAATATTAGATCTAATTAGAGGTGGCTGGGTCACCGCGGTGGCAAAGGAGTCGCCCTTTACTTGAATTATTGCCGGAAAGCTGTTTCCTCTGGAGCTTTTTCCATACAGTAATACCTTCTTATGGACAACAGTCAGTCATTTTACCCGACTCTGAAAGAGTAATAATAATATTATTATTATTTGATAATAAATGTTATCTCATTTTTCTTATTATCTCTTATTGTATTTGAATGCATTGTTAGAGGATTTAAAATGTGGTTTTGGTATTAGATTAAATTTGAATTTTCGCATGCAAAGGCGCTGAGGCAATTGTGCGTAATATTTATGTTTTCAAATATGTCATTACCGCCTAGTTTTCAAACACCATCGAACAGTTTATATTTTTACGTGTATCCTAGTATACATATGAAGAGGACAAAGGCGTGAAATGAATGAATTCAACTTATTTTCTGCAATCTAAAATAGCTGTGTAAAATCACAGCACACCATTCAATGCCCCGCTGAACCAGATGTGCGAGCTCACTTCTTTCCACTTTCTGCATTTTGCATCCTTCAATTATTCTAATTGTGTTGCCCTTTAGTGACAGGTTAAGAGCATTTTTATCTGCATTGTTTTCCAGGGCAGCTAAAGGCTCTCAATTCCAACAATCAGAGTAATTGAATAGTTGAATAAATTGAATGATCTTGAGGGGAAAAGTGTATAATGAAAAAAAGTGGGAGCAGATGATTATTTGGGCACACATGGATGGATGGATGGATGGATGGATGGATGGATGGATGGATGGATGGATGGGACACTTGGCCAACAGACTGCAGCCTCGTATCGGTTGTATAAAGTTCCTGTAATATCCCGGCCTCCTTTTTTAATCAGCTTGATGTGCGTTTTCATTTTACTAAATTACATTTGAAACATTACCCACACTGAGCAGAGGATTATGGGATTTCTGGTCCCTTCGGTGTATTAGCGGTGAGCAACAATAGAATAAACAGTGCGTTGTTGGAAATACGGGAATAGACGGGAGGATAAATCAGCATGATGAAACAGAGAAAATGTTGGCTGCTTTGTGTTTCTAATTTGAATTGGACAAACTCAAAGTCTCATTTATTTTCCCGAAGCGCGTGACAGACTTCGCAGCAACGCACTTTTTTGTCATCTGTATACAGCCTACAGACTCTCTGCAATTGAATTACAAACTTCTGTGTTATTTTGATATTATATGGAAATATTTACCACGACACACAAGTATTATAAACCTTTAACACAAAATATAGGGCCTCTGTTTATCATGATTTTGACCTTAATTATTATGCAATAGAACCCGCGGCGGATTGATACGTTGATATTCAAGTATAAACAAATCTCTATTAATATATATTATAAAATGATCAATATTACTAAATAATAAAATCCTTTTGAAAATGAGATATAAGTTGTTTTGATATTTTGGACTGCTCTTGTGCAGATGTGCTGTGCCCTGGGCCTGGCGCACGGACTCAGTGTTGATGGAAACACACTGCGTTGTTTTCTTTCCTCGCTTGAGGAAAATTGGAAGCGAAGATTGAGTTCATCTAGCTTGAACTAGCGGCCCTCCAGAGGGAATATCTTAACCAAGAGAGCAACCTCACAGACGATGGGCTCTGAAATGAACATTGTCAGGAGGACTGCGCCCAGATTCCTAATCCTACCTGTCATTGAGAGAAACAGCTGCATGGGTGCTGCCTGTCGGGAAGAAGTCTGCAAGTCAGAAGGGAAAGGTGCGCTGGATTTCATTCAGACATGAGGCCAATAATCTCACATTAGTGGTGGGATCACTTTTCAGCTCGTAGCATGTCAATGGCATATTGTCATTTCGCGTTTTTTATGGAGTAACTCCGTTATATCATATAGGCCTATTTTTCATTCCAAATGATTTGGGGGAATACTTTGGTTTATTCCTGGTTCGATTCACGTGTCACAACCGCCTGTCAGCCTACATTCATCTTTAAACGATGAAGAAACAAACAATTTGTTTCATAAGACAGAGCCGCTCATGTGTAAAATCTCAACTGTTAGTTGCATATCCAAAACAATCGGAAGTGTGTGGAAAATAAATACCATCAACACTCATAGTGGTTGTGTGTAGGCCTATAGGTCTGGCCAGCCGTCATCCTCTCTTTGAAAACACGCTTATGACGAATATCTGAAATAAAAATGACACATTTCCTGATTTTCAGTGAAACCTCCTCCTGCTGTCCCTGGGATCCTCCGGGAGCCACTGCAGTGAGCTATTTATGGTGTCCACATGAACCAGGTCCCGCCTCTCCTGAGACTTTTTCATAAACCGTATCAGACGCCTCCTCCTCGCTTCTCCTCCTTTTCTTTCTCTTCCTCTCGTGTACACCTATGGAGGATGCTTTCCGTCTCTGGGGGCCTCCTCTTCCTGCGCTCGTATTGGCCTCCTGCGCGCTTCTGCCGTGGTGACGTCAGACCCTGCCACCCCTGCAGCGCTGAATGGACCAAGCAGCCTGTCAGATTCACTCCAAACCTGCTCAGCACGGCACGGACATCACCCCGGGAATAAAGACATTACAGGGATAGAGGGGAGCTGCTGCAGGGAGGAAAGAGAGGCCTCAACATCAGTACCACCACACTACTTTTTCTACACGAGACGGGACGGGGGAGTGCGCCCACCGTGTTTCGGGTGTATGCGCGTGCGTTTGTCTCCCGGTTTGGATCACGATGATGCAAAGTGCGGCGGTCCTAACGACAGAGAGTCCTGTTAAGAGTTTACCGGAGATTCTCGGAGTGCCACTGCAACGTAAGACATCGTTTTAACCCTAATGTTCTATCGTTTATCAATGTGAAAACAGGTTGGCGCGGGCATCCTGTGCTGCGGGGTTTCTCTGTGGGGGGTTTGAGTAGGAAGAATAGAGGAAAGGAGGATGGAGCTCTCATTCTTAGATTGTCACGTACAGGCCAGTGATGTGTCATGCTGCTTATATAGGCTATTTCAAAGAACAAAAAGACGCCTTAAATTATTCTGATATTTGGTCTGAAAGCAGAAGATGTAGGCTACATTAAATCTTTCTAAAAGAGCAATAGGATGTTATCCTTTATAGCGCAAAGGATGGCAATTTTGGTTATTCTTCATAGCCTTAAAAGAATAATAATAACAATAATAATACAATTAATAATTGACACGATAATAGAAGATAATTGATATTATTTAAAGAAACAGTATCCATTTTTTCCGGGTTTGGCTAAAACTTTGATGCATCCTCCGTCAGGTTGTTGGTCATATACAGTGCGCCTTCAGCAGCTGTTAATTTGTAAACGAGCATCGTGGTCAAGAGATCAGACGCAGTTGTCATCACCCATCAGACAAACTCACTCTGACTTTGATTGGCACTCATTACCGACTCCAAGAAATTCCAAACAGACTACATGTTTCGTTTCTGACTCTGATTTAAGGCCTATAGATGTCAGTCAATGTCTTTATTTTTATATTAATTAAGTTGATTTCAATGTTGCAGCTCGTTCAGGCTTATTATCTCTTGAAGATAAGACCAAATAATTATCACAGTTTTTATTCCCACATCAAAGGCGAGAATCTCCCTACATCTGTTCATCCTCGCGTGTTAATCTGTGGCAGGCCCTTTATAATCTGGTAGTGCAACGGATACATCTCAGCTCTGACCTAATTATTCACATGCGAGTTGGTAAAAAATGTACAGATGGATTTACTATAATAAGCCATACCCCAAAACAAAAACAAATAATCCACAGAAAAGTGGGAGAGTCGAGTAGGATCAGTACTAACTGGATTGCACGTTTGCTTCAAAACAACAGCTTCCAAATTATAAAGTGAAATACATTTGTTAATTTCTTTCAAGTTATTACCCCACTATACTCAAAACGCAAAAGGTGGTTTATCTTTACCGAATTCAACTGCAAACAAAGCACACGTAAAACATAAAAAAATGTGATGTCGTTACTGTCATTTACGGTAAACTCGACTAAATGGGGAAAAACGGGACTAGGGCCTATATGTGCTCGGCTTATGCTCTTTGGTGTTTAAAAAAAAAAAAAAGAGACAGATTAAAAGATTGAATAAAAGATCCTGCCACTCAGCCCTCCCTTCAATTACAGCATTCAGACTGGATTTAAATCTGGATTATTCCAGGAATAAAATCAACTGATAATTCATCTAAACATATTTTAATATCTTGGACAGAGTTCTCTGCTGACTCAGGGCAATTACATCCAAACCATAACCTGAAGGCTATTAGTCCACGAGACAAAGTGTTTACTTCACATTTAATTACCACAAATCATTGAACAATTGGAAGTGCGAGAGGCTGCCAGACTGCAATTCTTCTTCTACTGAAAAGAAAAAAAAAAAAAATCTAAAAAGCAAATGTGTTTCACTTCCAGCCTGAAATGACGGAGGTGATGAGACTGAATGTAGTGAAGAGTGGAAGAGTGGTAACAGATACACAGATATGAAGCACGAGGTCGACCCCCCCCCCCACCCCCCCTCCTCTCTCTCTCTCTCTCTCTCTCTCTCTCACACACACACACACACACACACACACACACACACACACACAAGCTGGACGATGCACGTTCGGCTCGGTCGTTGCCAAGCTCGTGCTGCTTTCCTTTCAGCACCACTTCTTCCTCAGCTTCGTCCACACACACACACACACACACACACACACACACACACACACACACACACCTCCAACTATTATTGAAATCGCTGTCGATAAGAAATAAGAAACACGGTGAAATTCTTTCCTAAAAGTTTCCTCTTTTTAGTTATAATTCCTGCACGGATTCACTTTGGTGACGCAAAATAACCATCCATAGAAACCTTCCCCTGACTGTGTGTGTGTGTGTGTGTGTGTGTGTGTGTGCGTACGCGCAGGAATGTAGCTATAGCCCACGTTTAATGCGTCTCTATCCTTTTATAGTAGGCTAATAGTGACAATAGCTATCTGTACATTTCTCTGACATTATTGGTGTGTTAAACGTATTTAATTTCACGCGAATGAAACTCAATGGATGTATGATTTCACATCGCCAACATTTTTTAAATTGAATCGTTTGTTTCAAAATTGTAAGCAGCGTGACTACGTTGTGTTCAGAGTCTGCACTGACTTCGATGTAGAATACACCGGAAGCTGTGTTTTTTAGGCTCTTACGCCTTTGGTTGCTTCTTGAAGGATTATTCTTTTTCTATTTTAATTTAGCATCACTATAGATAGTATTTGTAGTGTGTGTGTGTGTGTGTGTGTGTGTGTGTGCGCACACGTGTGTAGTGTTTTGCTCCATCCACGTCTCTTATATATTGATTTTTCATTATCGGATATCATGTGTATGTTTGATGAAGAGACGCTGCCAAAGAAAATTGAGTAAAATTGCCCCACATTTACAGAATATTTGTGGAAGATTAAATCCAAAAACAATCACACGTTTTGTTGGTTTTTAGATGCTAGGACGAGACATTTCATTTAACATTGATCACGCATCAGTTCTATGTTAAGGAACAACCTTTTACATCTCAATAACGCAGATTTTGCACACAATTAATTATAAGAGTTTGAATAATCAGATTTTGGGTTATTAAAGGTCAAACTCTATACCGACAGTTTTTTTTTCTCGTTGATTCATGATTGTTTTTTCATCTGCATTTTACTGTAGTGTTTGTTATTGGAAAAAAATAAGCTATTTATTTTTTTAGAGGGCTTCAGAGAAACACAACAACTAAAATAAAGAAAAAGAACAATCATAGTGACTGTCAGTAAAACTCTGTAAACATCTCAGTTCAGCACCACGGACAGTGACGGAAACACAAAAGCGCCTCTTACACAAAAGTAGACTTCAAGGTAGGCTACTTATTTAAACATGGTTTTGTATGTTTTACCCTTCATAAATATAGCAAAGCTAAAAAAAATAAAAAAAATACTCTGGATTGACTCTGGATAACTGAATCATAAAATGATGAAATAAAAAAAGGAACAGGGTAAAAATATTTAAACACAAATTGGACTTCGATGAAATAAGTCAAAGTGCTTTAGAGGCAGCTGAAGGAATAGCCTGCAGATTAAGCTACTGGTAGCCATTTCTACAGCATCATCTCGTACCTTTAAATGGCTTAAAGTTGAATAATAAATTAACTAATATCATTCAGATAGCGTACAACAAAGAAAACGTGTTGCCATCCTTTCTGCTCTGGTATGTTGTTCTTTTTTAGATAGACCTGCAAACTGTTGCGTGATGTTGTTTAACATCTTTGTTTTTGTGTCTGGAACAAGCTCATGCACACAAAGTGTGATCCAACACATTCCCTTAACAACTGTAGTAGGCTAATGTATGTTTTCTTCTTTGTTATTTTTAAACGTTGATCAAGAGTGAACCCGAGATTGAAACTCGTATATCCATGGTTATCAGGCTTGTTAATGACTCATGTTTGACCTGGTGCTCCTCTGTCTGTCCCAGCAGAGATCCCTCAGTGTGCCGGCTGCAGTCAGCACATCCTGGACAAGTTCATCCTGAAGGTGCTGGACAGACACTGGCACTCCAAGTGCCTCAAGTGCGCCGACTGTCAGACTCCACTGGCGGACAAATGTTTCTCCCGAGCCGGAAACGTCTACTGCAAGGAGGATTTCTTCAAGTTAGTGCACATTTTCTGCTTCGCCTTCTAATTTCTCTTGTCCTACTGACCCGTTTTATCAACAGTTCAATATCCTTTCATCCTCTGTTCTCTCTGTCTGTCTTTTTAAAAAATGTTTTACTGCGTTTGTTATTTCACCGTTTTCAGAGCGAACAGGGAAAATGAGTAATGTCCCACGTTTTGTTCGATACCATCAAAAATACATCGACATTTTGTTCCATTTACTCTCTAATGTAGGGTCTGTGAGGCGGGAATATCTTAAAGCCATTGTACAATCGACGTTTTCTATTTTAAAAAAGCTAATAAGGCTATAGTTCATAATTCCATCTGGTAAAATTTGCAAACAACGTGATGCTGAAATAGTTCTTCAGCTGAATCATTTCGAATTTGTATTCAGCACAAGTCAAGCGTTTCTGCTTGGTATTTATTTAATTTGATCTTTTTTATTATTATCTTTGTCCAGAGTTTTTACAGTTCCCTTTGTATTTTATGAAAGGTTGATGAAAGTCGTCGGTAGTTCTGTTTGTGTTAAGATATGCGAGTTAGTCAATTAATAGTAAGACGAGTAATGATTGTTTGGATTGCATTTATCAATCATTTTGTCAATTGTTAACACATTTCACATTTCCTTTTCAAGCTAGATTTGTTTATTTATTTTTGAATTAATATACTGAATTGCTATTCATAATAATTATTCACGTTTCACTCTTCACATCTCACTGACATATGAGGAAAAAAATGCTTTTAATACCTTTTTCTTTTTTAAATAAATCAACATTTTGATCCATTGTACCGTTTTCTTTTCTACCATTTTGTAACTCCTTCTTTCTCTCTTTCTTAAATTTGGTTCTCAGGCATTACAGAAGAAAATTGAGTTTGACTTTTATCCAAAAACAGGATCAGCAGATCTGGGCTTTTTCTTAAATCATGTTTGAAAGGTTTTAATGCTCAAAGCTTGAATGGGACCTAAAGAGGTCTGTAGTCTCACTGGGGTCTAACTGTGTTAGGTGACCCAGGGGACAGATGGGGAGTGGGAAGGGGAGTGTCTGTTTAAACTGTGGTGGGGGACCAGTATGTCTGGAACAAACACATGCTTCAACATAGAAACAGACAGACACACAGACACAGTGGTGTGCTTACCAGCAGCGATTTGAAGGCCTCACCTTGCTCTTTTTTTATTTCAGTGGGTTGGTTGTGTGATTTAAAGCCCCTCCTGAGTCAGTGTTTTATTGGATCTCCTCAGGGTGTGTTTACTGCGGGCACCCCTCCTCCTCCTCTTCCTCTTTCTCTTCCTCCTCCTTTTTAGTTCTCAGTACTTCATCTGCAAACACATAAACATGCAAACATGCTCACATACTCACAGATGTGCACACACACCCAGTGCATTGATCCTTTCTATCCATCAGCCTCAGACAGGTCCATCATTAACAGAAATGCATTCCAGTGCTGATTTTACCCGCTACAACAGCTGGAGCTGAGACTATTAATGCAGACACTGGGCCATCATTCTTGGCTGCAGCTGAAGAAATAGCTGTCTAGCCTGTGAAATTTTAATCTCAGCTGGTGTCATCATCTCCATCAGCCTGTAAAATGGGTATATAGAGGAGAGGGATGTCAGTCTGGTGTTGCTGGTGTTAGCATTAAACGTTCTAATGGCAGCTCTTGTCCTCTTTTTCTCCTGCAGACGTTTTGGAACAAAATGTGCGTCGTGCCAGCAGGGGATCCCTCCCACGCAGGTTGTGCGGAAGGCACAGGACTTTGTGTATCACCTGCATTGTTTTGCCTGCATAATGTGCAGCCGACAGCTGGCCACAGGGGACGAGTTTTACCTCATGGAGGACGGGAGGCTGGTGTGCAAGGTGGATTATGAGACGGCCAAACAAAACGGTATGTCTGTGTGCCTGTAAAATCTGTAAAACCCAGTCAGTTTGAAAGGAAAAATAAATCAGAAAGAAAACAATCTGTTTACAAAGAAAAACACATGTTAAAACTGTACTGGAAATATCTGCTCCAACAAAAATGATCGTCTTTGTCCATGCATACATCCATGGTAGTGTGATTGTGTGCTATGCTTTTTCTTGAAATTTTATTTAACGTTAATAAAGGTGCTCAAGATTGCAACAAATACCTCTTTAAACCAATTTATATATGTACTTTAATGGAAGGACGTTATTGTCTTTCAGTACCTTAAAGTCGATCAGCCTAAATATTTCTTGCTTTTTTGTTGATTTAACATAAAAGAAGAAGGTTTTTTTGAATAATCATGACTTGTTTCATCCATGCAGTCAGAGGCCGGCTGGGTGATCTCTAGCTCCATCAGATCCACAGCTCTCTGAACTGCATAATGTAGAGAAATGACTCCTGACTGTAGATCTATGTTGTTTGTCATCTGGGTAGTGATGCTGCCTCTCTCCCCCCTGTCTATTGAGATTTCCATGCATCTCTGATTGATTATGTAAAGCGGAGCAATGCTCTTATACTATGCGTCCCCAATAACTCCGCTCCTCTGGCACTCTGACTGGGTAGATTTATGTCCTCTGCTGTGGGAGCGGGACAGATGCACAAGGACAATAATACGCTTCCATACATGACCATTCACTTCATTTAACACACATATAGGCCAAGGGGGCACTACCTGTTAAGGCACTGTGACAAATGTAAGAAGGAGTCACTCACTCTTTTATTGGTGTTTGCAGACGACTCCGAGGCGGGGACCAAACGGCCAAGGACCACAATCACGGCCAAGCAGCTAGAGACCCTCAAAAGTGCCTACAAAAACTCCCCCAAGCCGGCGCGCCATGTCAGAGAGCAGCTGTCCTCGGAGACGGGGCTGGACATGAGAGTGGTGCAGGTACAGAGTTTTTTTCTTTTTCTTAGCTCAGGTGACTGCAAGTGCCTTTGAACCTAAACATGTTTTAAATACAGAAGTTCAATGCTGATCTCTGCATCTTTAAAATGAGCTTTTAATTATTAAGCTTCCTCATTATTGTTAAGCAAGCGCTCAGGCCTGTATTATCAGCATTTTCAGATTTTGGAGAAGAATTCTTAAATTGAAAAGAGGAAACAGTAACTCACCATTTAAAACTTGTTTATATATTGACTTTACTGGAAGGTCTTTATATCGTCAGCCTAACCTTTCTTTCTTTTTGAAATTTGAATTATTACTGAATAGTGAACCTTTTTGCAAACAAGTTTGAACAGTCTTTTTGACTATATAATGATAATAAACATTATAAGGACAAGTAGACCAAGATGGTCATGCTCTTTATGTACGTTTTATACTTGCATGTCAGAGGATGTGAATTCAACCCTATTTGTTAAAGTGCAAACAATTTAGGAAACAGTTTTCAAACAAAATGATTTGAAAGGCTTAGCATCTGAAATATTAATATTGAATAAACTAGATTAAAGAAAAAAAAGGTTGTTGTTTATGGTGATTATCTAAAGTAATATTTAGTTGTTTCTAATAATGACAACATTCATTCTAATTTGTAGGGATGCTAAATTGTCTTGTCTCTGTCAGGTTTGGTTCCAGAACCGGCGAGCGAAAGAGAAGCGTCTAAAAAAAGACGCAGGGCGACATCGCTGGACTCAGTTTTATAAAAGTGTTAAACGCAACCGAGGAGGGACGAAAGTGGAGAAGGAAAGCTCGGCCGACGACGCAGGACTCAGTGACAGCGAGCTGAGCTTCAGAGGTACGCACTGGGGTGGGGTACTTCAACCAACCTTACGGTTATGGATGAAAGAGATTTCTGAAAGGGTGTTGTCAGTCTTGCTGTGGTGCTAATGGAATTAAAGGAGCCTACAAGCAGCTGTATGACACAGTTATAAACGCAGCAGCACTTGAATGTGTTTTGTGTCATTTAAGCTGCTTTTGTGTTCCCTTTCAGTTATTTAAAAGGGCATTCTCAATTTACATTCCCCTCACACATCCACCGTGTGACGCATCCTGCTGCCTCAGTTTGTCGCTGTGATGGAGCTTATTGGAAAAGAGAGAGGGCCCTTAGTGGGATGCAAACGACGTTTTAGACATCCCTATGTTATTTAATGTTCACAGAGCCCGTTTTGGATCGTCATAAAAGTCTTCAAGCCACTTTTAAAAAGAAGACCATTTTTATGAGAAATGAAAACATGGTGACAGAAACTCTATAAAGCCTGTGAGGCTTTTAGCCAATTAGAGAGAAAGTACTGTGAGGCTTTGTTGTTATTGAATCTACTCAGGAAGGGATGGAAACAAATGTTTGGTGCTGCAGTAATTGCACATACATAGACCTCCTTTTCTGAGAGGAATGCATCATTTCTCACTGACAAATGCTTGTTAAATATTTCTGCAGCACAGTGGTCCGCTTACTGTTCCTTCTTTTAATCCACATGATGTTGTCACATTAAATCTCCCTCATAAAAGCACTTAACTGTATTGAAATATAACAGCTATATAATGCTCCTGCAGCTGACAGCACTGAAGATGTGTTTAAGTTTTTACTCCCCTTCATGCTTAGTGATGATCTCTCCTCCACAGATGACCAGGTCCTGTCAGATCTCGGACACACCAACGGCCTTTACGGGAGTGTTGGTGACGTGACCAACAGCGGGGTGTTGAACGGCGGCTTCTCCGTCGACGCGGCGGGACAGCCGTACCACGACATCAGAGCAGGAAGTCCCTACGGCCTCCCTCAGTCGCCCTCCTCCATCACCTCTCTGCCCGGCCACACCCCCCTCCTCAACAACCTGGGCTTCAGCATGGACAGTCTGGTAGTGCAGGGCGGCCCGGGTGGTGTGGGACAGGCGCTGAGGGCCATGGTGGGGGGCCCTACCTCGGACCTCTCCACAGGCAGCAGTACAGGATATCCCGACTTTCCCACCAGCCCCGCCTCATGGCTGGACGAGATGGACCATTCCCAATTTTGAGTGTTTAACCTGGAAGAAGATCGCTGTGAGGATACAACAAAACAGACCCACATCGCTCTTGACTTTTCTTTCTATCAACCAGCGAGACTGGTCGGGATGTGTAGTCTGGACAAAAGCCGTGTAAAACCCCTCCACACGGCTGAATGTTCAATCTCAAACCTGTATCATACAATCTTCTGTCATCAGCTGACTTTATTTTGTTCACTTGCTCTGAAATAGAGACTGGATTTCAAATCAGTCAAAGGATTTTTCTTACAGGGAGGCCCCATAATACACCCTCATTGTCTAACGGCTACGACTTTAGGGTTACAATCTTGATCTCCGTCCCTATGAGAACCAGGAGGCACCTGCATGCTTCTGATTGTTGATGAGTAAGACTGCAGTCCGTCCATATCAGAGCCTTTACATTGGCGATGCACTTTACTCTCCTCCTCTTTTTCTACACGTTTGGACAGAAATGCAGAGAGAGGAGGAGCAAGAAAGAGGAGAGACATATGCACAAGGCAAAATCACAGTGTTTCATTGGGAGAGAAATTTACAAGAAGAGTGGCACAAGTGTGATTTTTGAACCATGCTGATGTTTTTTTATGAATTGCAGAAGCTTACACGTTATTAGGAAGTAGGTGGTCTGTCCGTCCCTCTGTCAGTAGTAACTGATGTCTCCTCTGTTTGAATGAAGCGCACACAGCTGGTCTCTTCTATATTTATAGTTGCTTGACTTGTTCTTGTCTGTTTAAAAAGCTGTCTGAGCAGACATCTGTCAGTATTGAGTTATCTCTGTCTGGACTCAAAAGGGATCAAAGATAATGTGTTGGAGGAGAGTCAAGAAATTGAGGGTTTGGAGAAATGTAACTTTGGTTTTTCCCGTAATATATCACACATCTAAATGATTAATTTATTTTTTTTAATGCACATTTTAGAGATTGTCACAGATTGGTGTCACAGTAATATTGGTCACACACATTCAATCCACCAACGAGTATTAGCAGGAGCACTGATAAAGATGTGCTTTGTGTTAGCTTTGCAGTCTGATCAGAGCTTCTCTTAGTAATCTACTCAGTCCAGCAGAGTTCCAGATTTGCTTGCGATCAACCTACTTACTGACCCCAGATGTATTGTCAGTCTGTTCTCTCCCCTGCCTGGCCTCCATGTCAGAGGGATTACCACAGAGCCCCCCACTATCAGAGCTGATTCTCTGCTGTAGCTTCACTGCAGGCGTGACTGCTGAGCTGAACTTACTGTTCAGGCCTCAACAGTTTCATCTTAAAGCTCGTCTGACACTGAGAGAACTACTGTTGTTTCTGTTTCTGTGGAAATGCAACCTCTCTTTCAGATGATAGGTTTACCTGTTGAGCATGTCAAACCAGTCAATTTAAGAAAAACAAATCTCATCCATGTGGTCATCTATTCTTCTGAAATTTGTCAAGTCCTTTTTAATTGCGCATTCTACTTAAGAGTCCAAAATCAGAAAGTGATATCATAATGAAAATCAGGTAATACTTTAGATTAAAGCCTACAAATTTCAGCATAACTATCCACTTAATATCTACCATCACTCATGTTCAGATTAAATCCAAGCAGGTATGTGTTTAAGAAGGATTTCCCACTCTCATTCTTTAAATTACACATTTTTGAATGACTAAATATCTTTGTAGTAATCATGGATTACATTAAGTTTAATTAATAAACGACAACACATTTATAATTAGGGTAACAGTGTTGATAATGCAAAGAATTAGTTGTGGTAGAGTGTATTTTTAAAATGAAGGTACTCTAAAAGGGTTTAAATTATGTAGTGTGTAAAGTCATTTAAAAAGTACTGAGAGTATACATACTCACAATGCAGCAGATATTTTGATTTATACCTCCTTTGCACAAAATAAATACCGTGTCATTTGTGGGCTTTTATCTGAAGTGTTAGGTGAAGATCATACACGAACACACGAGCAGGATGATTATGTTAAGTCTGTGTTGCCTCAGAAGTTTGCATCTTAATTGTTGTAAATTTTGTACAGTTTGAAAACATGTTGATCGTCTTGTTTCATGAGTGCTATTTATTATTGCCATGTGTCTTTGAAAAAGATGTAAAAGAGAGCACTGACTTTATTCATTTATGCCTTCTGTGTAATGGTATGAACCGTGTACAGTCAAATCTATATGAGGAAAATAAAGCTGAATTGTCTTTGGGTTACCCTCGAGTGCTTTTCTCTTTAATAGCCTGGGCCTGCAGTGATGAATGTGAGAGTTAAGATTTTCAGCTGAGCTTTGTTATCAATATATCAAAAGAAAAATATCCTCTTTAGGTGTTTTTATTATTTTGCCTTATCGAAGCGCTCTTAAAGCGAGTTAACCCTCAAATTAATTTACCCATTCAGAGCATTTACCACACACTTAGACCTCTATTCAATTGTGGAGATCCATTTAGTACCACCAACAGACAGTGGTCAGTCAGTTAACAGTGATTGATGCTGCTTTCCTCTCTCGCTCTCAGAGTGGGGGGTGACAAGAGAGATGCATGAGCAGGGAGGAGAAACAGAGAAAAACAAGAGGAGAAACAGATTCCGCCTGGATTCACTGATCCTCTCAGTGCTAAAGACACACAGCAGCAGATTGCAGCGCTGTGCTGTCAAATCTCTCCTTAATCCCTGTTCTGTTAACTAATTGTGGAGTGCTTTGTGAAATATGGTCAAATATGCTTTGTGGTTAGGCAGAGAGGGAATATGGCCCATATGCCAACAGTTAGCTTATATGTCAATATATCTGGGTGGTCTATAATCAGGGTTGTAGCCAAGACTTGAAACCACTGAGATCATAGGTCACATTTCCCTAATACACACTACAGAATTAAGAACTTTTCTTCACAAGCAATATTTTCTTTCTAGAGATTTCGTTCTGCATAGTGGATGGGTTTAAGGCAACCTGTGGCCCTGGATTTATTTTTCTGGTGTCAATTAGGTCAGAGTTGACATTATATTTGTATTACATTCTTATGGTTGTGGATAAGACTCAATCTAAACATGAGTCTATAGCCATGCTTGTGCATGTCTAAAGATATCATTAGAAACTATACCAGACTTCATGGTGATTTAGATTTTTTGTATTTTTGTGCTGGTCACAAAGTGGTGGGCTGACCAACAAGCAGACAATCGATTACATTACACCAGTACCAGGGCTTCAGAAATACAGTTGAACAGATGGGATAAGAGTTAGAAGCACAGACCATGAACCTCAATATCACAGCTGGGCGCCTTAGTTGCATTTCTCTATCTCCTTATTTTCTGCCTTCTCTCTATTGTTGTCTTTTCAATAAAGGCAAACAACACTCAAATAATTCAAAGACATTAGTGAAACTAAATATCTTACCTGCAAAATCCTCAAAAGTCTAGAATTAGTGAGTGTAACAAAAGGTTTGACCTCATCGGTCTAAATTCCAGCTATGGCTCTGATCAAATGTGTGCGTCAAATAATAATAATAGCTTTATTTGTATAGAACATTTAAAGATAGGGGTTCACAAAGTGCTTTGACAGACATGTGGTGGTATACATGAGAACCCAAACACAAAAGAAGCCAATCAACAACAACAACAAAAAAGGAGCAAAAGAACCCATACAAAAAATCTGACCAATATAATGAACCTTGACATCACAAGAACCCAGCTCCATAAATAGATATTGTTCTGAATGCTGTGTCTTTATTGAAAAAACCTCTCAGGTTACAGTGGATTTATTCCCTTTAACTATTGTGTTGGCTAACTATGCATAGAATTATAATGAAATTACACCACAGAGTACATTTGTATCAAACTCATTTGTATGCAGCAACGTGCAGCACTTGTCTAAGAGCACGCAAATGTTACCCAAACTTAAGTGTTATCGATTCCTTTCTGTTTTAGCTATTCCTGTTTCATTATAAAAACAAAAAGCAGAGAGTCAGCCTCGTTGGAGTTTGCACGTTTGCATAAAATGCTACAAATTGAGCCGATTTTTATATAAGCATTGATTGGCTGGGCTATGGGCAATAATGGATAGGCTCTAATAGTACTGCCTTACAAAGATAAAAAGCCACATGGACAGTTAGGATAATTTACACGCCACTTACAGCACTAGTATACAAATAAATCTGTGGAAACTCCACCACTGTTGCTTTTGCGAAGATGACAAACACAAGCACAAATGCCATTATCATTGATCGCCAGGCTTTTATTACAAACTTCCTGAAGGAAACTGTTTTTTGTTCACTCGTCTGGAGCAAAACAGAATAAATTAACATGCAAAATAGACGGGATTTGTTTTGCGCTGAAAGTCAATCTTGCAGCTTGGAGACAGGGCATTTTTCTCCCCAAACGACTCCATCGGGCCTGCACTGAACAATGATCCACAGGATGACTGAGTGAGTCTTAAAGCGGGGCTGGAGTCAAACAGAGGCCTCTCAATGACACCCTCAAGGTTGTGAGCTCAATGCTGTTTTAATGTGAAACCAGGTCTTTTCCTCTTTATAATTATCCTGCCGCTCATATTGGACAGGTAACCAGAGGAGGAGGGTCCATGAGCCAGAGGGAACCGTGACAAATACTGCTGTGATGATTTATCTTTGGAAATGCTAAACTTTCACTTCTACAATTATTCTTATCAGTCAAGCTTCTATAACATCATCAATAGTTGTTTTTGCTAATATTAGGCATGTTTATTTGACGGAGTCGCAAAGCAAATAATAGTTGATCATCTGAAATAAATGGTTATGTTTGTTGCAGCATGTACCTGCCCCTGTTTGTTCATCCATTTCTCTCTTTTGTCTTTTTTTAATCTATCTCTCTTTTATCTGCAGACGGCCGTTCACCAATGGCTCTGGTTCTGCTCAGGTTTCTGCTTTTTGGTCCAGCTCCTGCTCAGCTCATGGGGGATTAATGTTGGTTCTCTTTAAATAATATAATGAAGAATGCAGTCTAGACCTGCTATATTTGTAGTGTCATGAAATGACTTTAATGATTTGGGGCTGTGTGTATACATTTTTAAAAAAATGGATTTATTGAGGTTGGCTGGATTTACGGTCTTTATCTTCACTGTAGTTTTCTACTGGTTTACGTTCATATGACATACAGTCGATGCTTTCAGAGTGCCGACCAGACACCTTACTATTTGTTGGTTCATCTTCAATCTGACAGCTCAGGTCTCCAGTGTTAAATAATATAGTAGTAACACTATAGTTAAAAACTACACAATGACTTACACACAAGCATATCTAGTCCTGGACAGCAGTGAATGAGCCTCTGAGTGTAAAGCGTTTCAGTGAGGGATTTCTGCTTACTGTTGGGTTCCCAGCCACCCTGCTAAATGTGGGTGTGTAGGTGTGTGTGTGTGTGTGTGTGTGTGTGTGTGTGTGTGTGTGTGTGTGTGTGTGTGTGTGTGTGAAGATGGAAGCAGGGGTGGGATAGGGTGTGGTGCTGGTAAATGGTTGCTTTAAGAACTGCAGGCCAAGCAACAACATGTTATTGCTTTTACAGAGTAGAAGAGGAGTAGAGAGGTAAACGAGGGAAGAGCTAGTGTGCAGAATGGGGCTGAGAAAATGATGGAAAGAGGAGTGATGAGAGGGATGAGAACGAGAATCAAAGGAATCAATTAAGACACACATAAACACAAACACATCCATCATAGATAGATTACCCATCAAACACTGAGCAAAGTCTGAAGCATGTGGAATCAGATGACAAATTGACTATTATTGGGGATCTGTTATCCTCATCCCATAAATGAATGGATTTGGAAGAGAGTGATCAGGAACCAAGTCGAAGAGTTTAAATGTAACTACATACCACTGTACTGAGATGATGTACTCTATCTAGCACGTCCAGGTTACTCAAAACCAGGATGAGTGTTGTTTCTGAAACCAGAATTAGGTGAAACACCTTATCATAACCAAATGACTTGTACACATGAAAAGTATTCCCTAGTCCACCCTTAATTAATACTGATTGAACTTATAATAAACAGACTTACTGTTAAATGTCCTCAAGGATGAGACTGAACCCTGAACTTAACCGGGAATTGGTTCCTAAAATTATTTGGAGTGAATCCTGTAGAAATGGTTTCAATACAAGAAAAGAAACTAAGAAACTTGAAATTATAAGGAAATCAAGGAGTGTGTTGTGATCTCACATCGTATACGTTTGTGTTCATTTGTCATCAGAAATGTGCTGGATGCTTTATTTGCTTCTCTGTGTTCCATGTCTCGGTGTCACCGTAGAAAGTTGTCAGACAATAAACAGTTATTACATATTTTCAAATATAGGGGAGTAAAAGTACTATAGCAAAGTGCTGGTACCTAAGAACTGTACTTCTGATAACTTCTTGAGCGTATTACTTTCACCTCCAAAAAATGTATAAATATTCAGAACAGCTTAACAGTATTGGGGCTGTGTGTGTGTGAGTCTGCGGTTTGGAAGGGGGAGCAGCTTGCAGTGTCAAAAGTGAAACGCACAGAGGAAAATTGAAGCCCCATAATGGAAGCATAATGGGCTTAGTGTCAGAGTCTCGCAGACGATCTGGGGGCGAAGCAAGCCTGCCGTCACCCTCTCTTACCTCAAGGCAGCATAACGGGGTTACAAAACCAACGAGGAGACAAGAGCGGGCCCCAAACAAGCTTTAGAGACATACCGACGGCCTAATAGCTGCATGTGGATGGAATTCATAACAAACAGATGGCCGCTGCTTGTCTCTTTGTGGGATAGTAGCGCGTCGTGTCTCAGACTCAAGTTGAATACTCAAAAGGTTTCTTCTCAGCTCGAGTAGAGGTCCCCCTCAGAATTCATGAGGGGACGTGCAGACATGGAGGGAGGCTCTATGGATGGACTCTACCAAAGTGAAAGATGAGACTTTTAGGCCTCTTTAGTTTTACTATTCTTAAAGGGAGGACAAGACATGGGTGCAGATATCAACATTATGTTGAGAGATTTTAATTCAGCTCAAGTTCAGCTTCGCTCAGTAGCATTTCAATTCACTCAAGCCACTGTACAACAGCTGTCAGGACAAAGATTGAAGTGGTGTCTCTTGTGACGACTACCAATGCTGTGTATACAGTCCACAGCCGTCAAAGCTCTGTGAGTGAGTGACAGGCTGCGAGCAGACATGTTGAGACGGTTATCTAACGCCTTGTGTTGGGGCGGATTTAAGTCAAACACCGGGGGATGAGGACAGGCGTGGAGAGAGGGAGCATGTCAGAGATCAACCGATTAAGCTTTGTTGTGTACAAAATGTGCATCTTCATGAAGCTGTGGTTAAGATCCAGGATCCAGATTTAGTTTTTCATCTAATGGATTGTGTATGTGTGTGTATGTGTATATGTGTGTGTGGTCTGGGGCAGAGAGAATGTGCTGATCAGAGGGGCTCGAGCATGAGTAAAGCAGATTTGGACTCCGACCATGTGTCGGTTATTGTATAGACCAGGGTAGTATGTAAAGAAAACTGAGCGTATTGTGTGTGGTTGATGGAGTCGAGTTGGGTTGGTTAACACCAACTAGCTCCACTAAGAATAAGAGTGTTTGTATGCATGCCATGTACACAAAATCTTAATTGAATATTTTTGGCCAGTCTTATCGTGTTTCCATATCTTGCAGCATTTACTGGCAGTCTGCGATCATTGTGATGGTAGCACTTCTCTTGTGATGACTGGATTTGCAGATTTGTTTCTGTTGCTTTTGTTTGCTGTGTTTCTTTTTACTTTAATTTCTTTGTGTGTATTCTTTTCTGTTTTTGTGTAGCACTTGTTTCTTTATGAATCCTGTCAGCGATGGTATATATGTTATGGACTTTACCATGTGTTTATGGAGCTTTCTATAGTGTATGAATTTGCAGCCTGTTTCTCCTCATGGGAATCTTCTGGGCCATTGCAGTTCCTTTGTTGGCCACCATACATTTGTGATATTGGTGACTCTTAGTTGGAACAGATATGACTCTATATTTAGTTTAGTTGGTCTCTATATAGTCTGATGAAGTAACAGACCTTTTGTTTGTTTTCCTCCCACAGTTGTTTGTTTTTCCTGCTTAAAATGTGGTTAGGTTCTTTTTGTACCGTTGTCTGCTTTGTAGGGGATGCTAGCATGTCTTCACTTTTTTATCATTGTTTTTTTGAAATTATATTACACCTGAACAAAATGCTAAATTTATTCAGATGAAGTTTATCATAAATTATCCATATTTACAGTATTGAATTACCAAACTGGTGGCACATCAGTAAATTGACTAAGTTAGTTCAAACTTTGAACTAGATTTAGGTTTAATGTGGGAACATAAGGGAGAGAAATGATGTACACATAGTATGCTTGCAGTATGTCTTTGTATTAAAGCTCCAACCATTACTTGATTCATTCATGAGCATTTGAACTTTTCTAACTCCACGTTACACAGAAAACAAGCACAGGGACTGGATTTGTTGAAGACTTTAATGTGATAAGAACAGATGATTAAAGCATTCCTTAACACAACTGATTCATGAACAAACGGTCGGAGAGGGCTGACCCAGACCTGAAGGCCTGGCTGGTTGTCAGGAGTGGGTGGTATGTTTAAAGTCTTCTATTACAGTACGCAGTCTTAAATTGCAATGACCACATAAGGTGCTTGCAACAAGACTTTAAACAAACAAGAAACCATTGTTAAATTAAATAAGTGGGTGGGAATGTCAGTTTTTGGTTCCACCAGTGAATTGATTTCCTTACACATTCAGATACTCGTAACTGTTGATATGGTAATGCTCTTACTGCACTATTGCCGATAAGCAGTCCTGCTGATAGATTTGAAACATTTTCTGCAATAATGTAATTCAACACGAGGTATTTCAGGTCCAGCTACCTCAGACAAATCTCAACCAGTGGAAACATCTCTTTGATTTCCATATCACTCAACCTTGCTAGGCCAATAAAGTCAATATAGAGTATTTATATCAATAAAAACACATGTGGTGTGCTTCATTTCATGTGGTTTATCAAATGAAAGGGCTCATTTTACACCACGCGCCTCAAAAGAGCTAACCGAACAAAATCAAACTCACCTCATGTATTTGGAAATAAAGTTGAATAAAACCTTTGAAATCCAGGTTTACTAACTGCTGGGGATGAACAGAGGGAGACATGGATGGGGGTGGGGAGCGGGTGGTGGCAGGTGGGTGGTCTAGCCTTTTGGAGCGTTGTACTGACGCAAGAGAGAGGAGATGGCACTGGATTCAGTGACCTCCTCAGGAAGAGAGCCCTCCATGTCTTTGATGGACGGGTCGGCTCCAGCGTTCAGCAGGAGCTCCACAATTTCTGCAAACTCGCACGCCGATGCTAAGAAAATAGAGGAAAATAATGGGTGGTGTTAGGAAGAAAATGATGCAGCGAAGAAGAGACATGAAATAAGCAGAAGAAGAAATGCAAATATTAAGGTCAATCTTGTATTCATTCATGGCCCTCAGAGGAAGAATTCCAGTAAAGTCTCTGTGACTTGTGATTGCTTGACATCCTGTGGATATTTCACTGGATCGGTCTCATCCCATCACATGACATCAGACAAAAGCAAGTCCACAGAGGTGAGTTTTAAAAGACGTGCTTTAAAAGATGTCTCTGATTTTGCATGCCTGATCTCCTCAGGCAGATTGTTCCTAAGCAGAGGGTCCCTGATAGCAAAAGTATTGTCTCCTTTAGGACTCAAGCCTCAACTTTGGAAGAGTAAAAATTGTAAACTTACACCAATCGAACATCAAGGTGTTCACATTGCCATAGAGCGAACAATTAGCTTAGCAGCACAGCTTTGCTTGAGCATGAAATAAGGGGAGATCCTAACATGGACAATTATCATCATGGGGAATTTTAAGAATCACTGCAGCTCACTCGCATCTGTTATGATGTTGTGAGGCAGGTTTAGATAAATATGAGTCTTTCCTTTCTTGCTCAGTGTACTTTAATACACTATGTACAGAGCTGGAGTTAATGAAAAGCCCATCTGCAGGTCCAGCACTGACACCGGGTTGGACCTGTGCTCTTCTCAAACACTTCATTTCTGCCCCATTGGCAATTTCTGCCCCACTAAAAGGGTCTTCTCTCCCTCCCGCTACAAGGGGGGAGGAGGGTGGGGTGCACTCTTCTAACCAAGTTAGTGGGTTCCCCTCTTTCCTGATGTACCTCTCACCCCCCTCTGGCACCTCACCCCCGCACTCTCCCTCGCTCTCCCTCTCTTGTTCTGAGTGCTCTTCTCTGTCGGTGTCAATGGCTCGCTCCTCTTAAAGAGCAGACTCTGTGCTGAGCCTGTGATCGCTGATGTCAGCAGCCGCAGTGATTGACAGCCAGGCCTTTTAACCTCCAGCACAGGGGTGGCTGGCCGGCAGGCAGGCTGGCAGGTGTGTGTGTGCATGAGATAAGATGATACATTGGAATGCATGTGAGCACGTGTGAAAGTGTATGTGCACACTCAAGATGTGTTTATGAGTAGTATGTGGTGTGTAGGTGTCACATGCTTCAAGAACCACTTATCTTTCAGCCAAATCAGAATAACAAAGCTTGGCTTATTTTTCCAGCTACACTTGCAGTCCTCCTCTTGTTGCTCTAAACAGTATTTTATTTAGCCAGCCCTGTGCGTGTGTGTGTGTGTGTGTGTGTGTGTGTGTGTGTGTGTGTGTGTGTGTGTGTGAGTTTGTGTGCGCGTGGTAGGTGTCTCGCCTGGGCCTTGAGCTGTAAAAAGTGGCCAGCCCTCAGGGGAGCTGTAGAGGAGGAGAACAATTTATGGTGAGCAGTAAACCCTCAATTAATCACTTGCCAGCCGCTGTGGCCCTGTGCAAAGAGAGGTGGGAATGAATTTTCATTCTCTGCTATTTGTCTCCAGGAGTTCATCGCTTATGTTTATTAGTCATCTTTTTATGCCCCATCCTCAGGGCTTCCTCCACTCACTCTGTTTTTGTGTGTGTGCACACCTATAGTGGGTGATGCAACATGCCCACCACAACGCCACGAAGCTGGGGGACAGATGGTGCAACACACACACACACACACACACACACACACACACACACACACACACACACACACACACACACACACACACACACACACACACACACACACACACACACACACACACACACACACACACACACACACACACACACACACACACACACACACACACACACACACACACACACACACACACACACACACGGGAACCGCCCTTCTGGGACGTGTGTGTTGGGGCATGCGAGGGTCAGGGGAGTCTGAGGACCAGTGCTGATTTCCTTTGGGAGGGCTTACTATTAGGGCTGATTATTACACACACACACAGACACACACCCACGTGCACACACAAACACACACCCATGCGCACACACACACACACACACACACACACACAGAACAAAAAGCAGACAGGTATCAAAGTGATGAAAAATTAGGAAAAGAGGAGAAACAGACAACAAATTCTAGCAGGTGGAAAGAGAAGGTGTGTCTCCAACTTTCAAAAACAGACAAACATAAATAGCTATTAAGCAAAACAACACAAACAGAATCTCAGAGAGTTTCATTTTCAAGTGTTAGTACAACATTCTGGACTGTTCTTACCATAATGTAGTGCTGTCTGTCCTTCATTGTCCTGTAAGAGAAAAACAAGCCTTCAGGGAAGAATACAACACCCCAGAGGGAGCAAATTCAAAGAATAATATCAGCTGGAAAAAAAGAACAAAATGTAAATCACCAGCAGCTGGGGCAAGTGAAACTGCAAATTAAACAGTAAAATTTCCAATTACCTCCTAGCAATTGTCTGAGGACACAGGGCAACATGTTGTAATTGTATCAAAGGGGTTAAATGAGAAGATGAGGTATTGATATTTTTATAAACACTTGATCTGCAAATGTTTTAACATGCAGGTGTGCATTCACCTGAACCTCAACATATTACTGAGCAGGTTTCTCCTGAAAAATGGATGGAGACCCAGTAACCTGCTAACACACATGATTTTGAAGTATTTTTACAAAAGATTTACTTAAGATGTTTTTTGGGGCTTTTAGCCTTTATTTCAGAGACAAGACAGATGATCGAGTTGGGAACTGGGGAGAGAGATAGTGGGGAATGACAAATTGGGCACTTGGACTAACCACTGGTCCACCGGCGCCCGTAAAACAAGAAGTCTTAAATAATAAGTCTGGTATGATTTTAATAATGTGACTTGGGAGTGTTCATGCCTTTTTGAAAACAGTACAACTCAACTACTTTCACTGTTGTGCAAATGTAATTATTTGGTGACTAAAAAGATATAAAATGTACAACTCTTTAGTGTTGATATCAAACTTCAGACATGTGGCGTTGCAGACACGTTTCAGAGTTTGCTCACACTTCTACTTTTCTTTGAGCTAAGTGGCAGATTTTGAAGTTGTCATATATTTCCAAATGAAATCACTATTTGAAGGCTGAATAAAGCAGCTTTTCCAGCTTGACGCTGTAATGATGATCAGAGCAATATAACATGAGTACAGCATTCGTCAGTCTCTGGATTTATTATCCCTTACTGTGACACTCATACTATGAAAGTCTTAGAAATGTACTATTTCTTATTTTAAAGAGACTCAATTATTTTCTCAAACACTTGTGACGTGTATTATTGTATTGAACAAACATTATTGAAGATGAATAACACCCACTGTGCCTTTAAATAAATGATCCATGTTCATTTTATTGACACACATTTAATCATGTTAACATCCCATCATCTGACATGAAAACACTGTTTTTTATACTATATAATAAGTACTGTAAAAAAAGAAACAACTTACTACATCATCAAAATGAAACCGTCTGTTGCTTGATTACATTTTTTTATATTTCAGCATTTTTTGCACTAACCACCACAGGACTATTGTCTTGAGCAGTCTTGTAAATATTTGTTTAAAATGTTTAATGCTTTACATAGAGAGAAAAGTAAACCAGAGTCATATTCCTTATGTGTGATACATGGAAAATGAAGCTGATTCTGATATTCCAGTTATTTTTAGTGAGATTTCACAGATGCAGGACAGTGAATGTGTCATCTATTATTATGATGTCATCACTCACATGTTTTTTTAATAGAGGTCAATGTCAGAGAGGAGTAGGCTTTACCTTAAAATTTGTTAGCAGAGCAAGTCGATGCTGTTTTTTTTTTTAACGTTTAAAAGAAATACACATATTTACAGCCTTGTCCTTTAAACAAATCAAACATGGACGCTTTTGACCCTGACACACAGCAGCTCAGGGACAAGGGAGAGATGAGGGGGAATGAGTGTCAAAGGGTGACCAGAAAATCAGTGGTGGTGTGTGAGGGTGTGGGAGTGTGAAGAGTGTGTGGTCGTGTGTCTGGCGCATTGTGTGTGTGTGTGTGTGTGGATTTGTGGGCGTGTGTCTTTTGAACAGTAAAAATGATACTTTGGGTCAGAGGGTCAATGGTAGAGAAATAACTCTTCTAAGAACTGTGGATTGGGCACAAAGATGGGAAAGTGTGTCTGTGAATGTGTGTGTGTGTGTGTGTGTGTGTGTGTGTGTGTGCGTGTGTGTGCATGTGTGTGTGTAGGTATAATAAGACACAATATATGACAGGCCTCATCAACAGAAGATTCAGTTCTTAATCACTGTTGCAGCCTGCCTTTGCAGCTCATAATGATGATAAATGGTCAAACTGTTGCCTCCAGTCTCAGAACAAGAGCCAAGTACAATAGTTTCAAACACTCGGAGACAGATTAAAAGCCAGCAGACACACTGACATTTCCTGCTGTGTCCAAAAATGTCACGGCAGGGGAAATACTTCCAAATGACTAAAACTGTCCTGATGAAATTATTCATTAGTGTCTCCACCTCTGCCCTTCTAACAGCACATCCGCTCATACACCTTCCCGTTTCGGTTACCTCCATAGCCTTCACCCATTCTCTCCCGATTCTTCCTCCTCCTCCTCCTCTTCTCACTCTCTCTCTCTCCCTCTCTCTTCTGTCTCCCTCCAAACAACACCTCACTGATCTCTTTTCTTTCATTACCTCTCCCCTGGTCACTCAAGCCCCACCTTCCCTTCTTTCCCTTTCAGTCTCCTCCTCAATCTTAATCCTGTTCATCCCTCCTTTCCATTCCTTCTCCTTTTTCCGCTCTTCCCTCTCTAGCTGGGTCCAGTACAGACTGATGTTCTCTCTCTCTCTCTCTCTCTCTCTCTCTCTCTCTCTCGCTCTCTCTCTCTCGGGCAGCACTTCAGGGACCTGCTGATTGGATTAGAGCTTTCTATTCCCTCTGGGCGGATCACAGAGCACAGATGCAAATCACCACCAGCGTGGAAAGCGTGCCATAGTTAACCCAGGACAACAATGCTGTCTGTCTGCGAGTCAAATCCCAACCTGTGATGGATTACGGACATTGTGTCTGTCTCTCACGATGATGTTGATATTTCAGAATTGTTGATATTTTTAACTGAATTCCCCGTTTTACAGCAAGCTGCACACACATAAACACTGAAAAAAGCATACACACATTGCACAACGAAAGAGCCACTCTTGTGGTGTGATGTTTACAGTCAAGGCAAAGTAAAAGACTTTGGTGAGCATAAACACACCAGCGCCAGACTGCTGTTTGTTGTTCAAAAGCAACACAATGAATGAATGGCTGATATTTCACAAACAAAAAAATATTAAGGAGGAGAGAGAGTGTAGCTGAAGCCAAATGATGCATTTAAGAACTATCTGTTGTATTGTTTGAAGAGTAGGGGACCTGAGTAAATTTCACAATATAAGTCAAACTATTAGACTACAGGTGTATGAAAAGAGTCATACTGTGATCAATCACATCAATATCCTAGTGGAGGAAGAAGTAGTATTCTGATCTTGACATAAGTAAAGACCAAAGTATTTAAAGTATTCATTGTGCAATAAAATACTTCCACTAATATATTTGAATGCATTTGGATTATTATAACAGCTGCCTTAATACTTTTTATATTGCCAGATAGCAATATGAAAACCAACAGTGTCACTGTGCAGGGTGAAACATTGGCCTCTAAAAATGAAATTTTTCATGAGCTGAGAAGAACAGCACCGCTTTCTACTGTAACAATGCATTTTAAAGCAATCTAAAGGCCAGTCATTAAAAGAGAGGGGAGTAATAAAGAGAAAGGGAAACACTAAGGGAGACTAACAGTATAAAGCAAAAACAGATATACAGTGCAGATACCTGCATGTTGTGAGGAATATACATCAAGCATACCAGTGTGTGTGTGTGTGTGTGTGTGTGTGTGTGCAGCGTACATGCTTCCTGCATGTTCATGTGAGGGGTCAGCGGCCTGTCCTCTCAGCCTTCCCTAATGCCCCTGCATCCAGGATGCAGCTTGATGGAATCACAGGAAATTGGATTGTCTTCCATTTGCTTTTGAAGCAGCCTGGATGAGACACTCCCTCCCCCTACCCTCCCAATCCCACCACTGCCCTCATGTACCTGCAGTAAGCCTACCGTAGTACACCTCCCCCCTCCCCCTTGCTCTCTCTGGTGCACCCCTGTTCCCATCCCATTACGGAGGCATGTCGCGCTGAACCCCCTGCTTTTACATGTCATCCAAAGTTTCCCCTTGCGGTGCAGAAATGCCAGGCTGGATGTCAGCAGAGTGCTCAATAAAAGCAGCTGCTTGCACAATACCAGACCCAGCACTGTGGAGCGTATCACCCTAATGGGGTGCAGCAATATGCTTAGGAGCAGTATGGATAGGGATTGATCTATTAGTACAACTGCAGGTTTTTTTTGCTGAATTTAAGTTACACCAATCTATCATTTTTACCACATGAATGATGTGAAGCAAGATGGATGAAAAAGAAGGATGGCAAGTCAAATAGTGGAAAGACATAAGAGCACAGTCGTGTTTCTTTTATGTCTCAAAAGTAAAAAAAGAAAATAAGAAAAAGAAATGTAGACAGAGGACATGGGACTGTTTGTTAATATTTGTGTCTTTTTCAGACAGCTTATCCTCTGTGAGGTCAGGTCAGGAGGAATGACCTGACGATGACAGACCAACTAGGATATAAAAAACCTTGTCTGTAACTCTGTTTATATGCAGAGAACGCACAGATACTGTCACAGATGTTGTGCTCTTTCCAGACAGTTTTTAATTTGTTCTCTCCGTCTGCTGTTACAGACCGGGCTCTAGAGGACAAGAATACTTCAAACATTTAACACAGCTGTTTTTTTTTTTACCAGCATTAAGTGAGAGGATCAAGGGCAAAGCAGAGGCAGAAACTTAACACAGGCAGAGATAAAAATAGAACACACAACAAGTGAGTCCATCACTACTTGAAACTAGATTTGAGTCTGTCTGCATTTCATGTTTGTCTGTTTGGAGATTCGAAGAGGGATTGTGGGTAGAGGGGAAAGGTCAGACAAAACCACTGCCAGCTGTGTAGTTGGTACAGCATATGGGACTGAAGAAATCCAAGTGTGTGTGCCTGTTTGTGTGTGCGTGTTTTAATATTGCAGAAAGTATGGGTGATCTAGAGGCAGCTATGAGGATTTTTAGTTTTTCCTTCACTTTTCACTTTTTTTAATTTTTTCCACTTTCAAAAGAGTAAATATATTGTGCATGCCCTTTCAAAGTACGACTTTTTCCATTCTAAATGTAGCAACAATAAAATAATAAATTAAAGACCTTTGCCAAGATTAGCAACCATATTGAGTCTGTCACAAAACAAGATACTTCAGCTCAGTCCCATTTCACCACTTAGCCCTACTCCTTCGTTTTGCACGTTCACCCTCCAAATTGAAGAGTACAACACAGAAATTGGCCACTTCCGTTTCCAAATATGAGATGGTGACAACAAAAATGACAAACTTGCTGCTTCAGAAATGGTTTACAAACCATGTTGAGACGATGTGAAGCGTCCTTTGTGGGCTCCTTTTACACAGTCTATGATGGAAGTACACATTAAGACTATCCTTAAATATAATTTCATATCCTCCTTTTCCACCTTTCTCTCTCTACTTATCCACCATCCCCTGTTCCTATCGTTTCTTTCTGTATCTCAGTAAACTTCTACTCCCTTTTCTTCTTCTCTCCCTGTCCCTGCCTCCCCCCTTTTCTCCCCCCCTACTGTCCCTGACAGCAACATTAAACAAGTGGGGAAAAATGGACAAGCAATTATGATTTATGATCAATGCATGCAGCAGCTGCTGACTTTTATAATGACAGTGGTTGGGAGAGGGGGAGGAGAACAGAGGGGGGGATGTGTGTGTGTATGTATATCAGTCTCCAGGGTGTGTGTGGTAAAGATGAGGGGGGAATCGATAGGCGACTGGGATCATTGGTATGCAGATTCAAGCAGATATCATTATGATGGGCAGGTGCCATTAATCAGAGAGAAGAACACAGATCTGAGATGGAGGAGGAGGAGCCTCCGCCACCGGGTCCATTTGTAAGAAGAGCAGCTACTGCAGTGCCATTGTCATGGACCAAACAGAACCAACATCAGCGCTAAATGCACTTTTCTGTTAATAATACCTCCCTTGGTTTTGACTTTGGTAAGGTGTATGACATGTTTTATTGAGTCAATTTGTGGGATGTTGGGAACCTGCCTGATGTAGGTACACTAAAAAAGACAGTTTTATTAATAGGATGTGAAAGCTATTCTACCTTGTTCTTGCTATGAAAATGATCTAACATCTCAGAATTCCAAAGTGAGCTGGAACAGACATCAATGAAATTTCTTCTGGTCATTCTTTACAGTCGAAATAGCAACTTTAGATACAAGAATCTAGTTTGAGTTGAGACACGACGCATACTGCATAGTTATGAAGATAAATTAAAAAAGAGTATTAAAAGCTTCATCTTCGTCAGGAGACAGCCGTGTAAACACTGCATATCCACAATGCGGTCTGCCTCTTTTGCTCTCCTCACAGACTTTTTTACCTGCATGCACACAAAGCCCGCTTAATCGAGATCAGTAACACCCTTTATTACAAACTCCTGCTGGAACATTTGCAATTCAGAAAATCTTGTGCATTGCCTACTGATTCTGTATTCATAGAGATAATCACTCGCCATGATGACTTCATAGTAGAGAATGTGTACTGTGATGTATTCATCTCAATAAATCTATCTTAAAGGTGGGACGTAAAGCCACCTGGGATATACATTGTTGTAATGAAGAAAAAATAATATTAGTAATGAATAGTATCGTAGAATCTTCTCTGAAATCCATTGATACAGTAAGATGTGATTTAAAATGTGTGTAGAGGCCTGTGCATGAATATGAGTTTGCCCTGTGTGTGCTGTGTTTGTTTCCCTCAGATGTGTGTGTGTGTGTGTGTTTTTATGTGCGTGCATTGGGAAGGCCCACCATGTTAAAAGGATCTGCAGACCGAGGGCGTCCCTAATTGAATCTGGGTCTCCTCTCTACGTAGGGAGAGGTAACCTTGCCACTCAGCGCGTGAGCACTGCCACCCGGTCAAATTAGCCCGACACAAAACTCACTGCCCTTCACACCTCCTGAGTGTCCTTCAGGTGCCCCTGTGATCCCCCCCCCCCCCACACACTCACACACTCCTCAAGCTTCCATCAGCAACTATACAGTCGGGGGTTTACAGGTCCGGAGCTGACGGAGGTCCTGGAGGATGACAGGGATTATAGCTACGTATTGTGTAAGAGTTGTCTGGCGGCCACAAAGAGTGACGTACCTTACGTCAGAAGAGGACAATCAGTCAAAAACAAGTTCAGTTTGTCTGAAACTTGGTTTTCAGGTTGCCATTGTTTTTCTGACACCATTTCTGATACAGAATTTGCATATTGGCTGAAACTTAACTTCCACTCCCTTGACTTAGAGAAGAAATGAGAAATGATGATCTTTAAAGTTTGTTATAACCAAGAAACATACAAATGAACACATCTAGGAATAATGATAAATGTGGGTCTTCTTCACGCCGAAAGATCAATTGCTAAATATTGGGAAATGGCTTACAGACCAAATGTTACACACAGAGTTAGGCAAATACCAAACCTCAGGAATAATGATTGGTAAAAAAATTAAACCAGACCATAAACAAGTAAAGTGACTTCAAACAAGAAGAGCTAAGGGTAGCAGCTAAGCTTTTAGCCCTACCAGGATTGAAATGTAATTGTCCTCGATACTACATTGTGGTTGTAAAATTACCTAAAGCAGTTCTTATTTGCTGCTATACATTAGTAGTTACTGGTGCTAGCCTTAATACAGCAATGCTGGTAGCACAGTGCTTCTTAGAGTGTAGGATGTGGTAGCAAAGGAAGAACAATACTGCTGAATCTTTTCATAGGAGGAAAATGATGATGCTGAATCAGATCATAGACTCGTGAACTGGTCAGTACCTGATCCTGTATTTTACTGAGACTGCTATATGTACAACTCCATCCATGTCCTACATGTGATAAGCTCCTTAAAAATTTGAAACGTATCTTTAACCACAAAAGGCTGATTTTCATGTCTGCCTCCATCACACCATACCAAAGAAAGGTCTTCTTTTCTCTTAATCTCCATTCCCTTAAACCCTTGCCTTCTTCCTGCACATCTTCCTCCTCCTCCCCCCTTCCCAATGTCGTCTTGCTTGCTTGTTCCCGTGGGACACCTTAGCCTCCATTAAAGCCATCAGGGAGGAGGGTAAGGTTAAGACTGAGACTCCACATTGCCAGAGGGCCCCTCTGTCTGTCCTCCTGCGGCTCATCGATGATGTTTAAAAAGAAATATATGAAATAAATAAATACATAAAAGAGTGTAATATGAAAATCAATGGGCAGGCAGCTCAGGGGCTGCGGCTGAGGCATTTGGAGTGAGGGACTCATAAAGCTGAGTACTGCGGGGGAGACTGATGGAAGGCAAAACACTTACTTTGTTTATTCTCTCTCCTCACCCCCCGTCCCCACCCCTTCCCTCACTGTCTGTATCCAACTCTCACTCTCTCACTCTCATACCCCCCCCCCCCCCTCTCTGTCTGAAACGGTTGAGGACAGCTTTAATGCTCCTGACAATTTATGTGGATGGTTAAGAACGATGGAAATCAAATAGTTGAGTGTAGGCAAGGCCCAGAGAGTGGCCAATAAGAAAGAAACAACAGCTGATGATGGCAAAGAGGACTGTTACCTGCTGGAATGGCTCTTTAGGCCGCACTATTACTGTCAAGTCGCTGGCTCTTTTCTGAGTGCTCGTATTATAGATTCATAACTGTATCTGTGTGCGATAGGCCCTTTTAACACCGCACTGCAACGGCTTTCATTTCAGCAGGACGAGCTAATGTGCAGAGAGTACTAAATACCCGTCCCATAAGAGTAAGGCTTGTAAAATGTCAAGGTGTGTGTTTGGCTTTTATGTGTGCTCTGAATCCTTCCTGCTTGGAAATTGTAAACTTTTATACAACCTTTTCTTTGACAGATTCTCCTCTATCCATTGAACATGTGTTCATCTTTAAAAACAATAAACTTCTGAAGGAAAGCGCAAAGAAACCTTGCCCTCCCCCCTCTACTTGACAGCTAAATAGGACCCACTCTCATATTGCAAGTTGAGGACACATGCATGTATATAATCATGCTGTCTTCTTGCCCTCTCTCTACTCGTCTCTTGAGCTATATGAATACATTCTGTAACACAGTGTATGTTATTTTATATGCAACACAGTCAACAATGCCTTAATACACACAGAGAGGTGAAAGAGACACAAGCTGTGGTATGAAAAGTCCGGGATTATCTCAAACAAATTAATAATGTGTTTTTGCTCCATTTCTTCTCCATCCTGTTTTCTTCTTCATTTTCATTCCTTGATTATTCGATAAATTCTGCCGTCTTATATTCCCACCTTGCTGCCTACTCTTTTTTTAAGACCCTATACATTCTGGGGGATAGAATGCACAATTACAACCGCACACAAGCGCGTAAACATACATGGGCGCACACAATTATGACGAATCTGGCTGGATATTTGTTATGACTGGCCTGACTGAGCCATTAGTTATAGGAGGCTGTGCTGGGAAAGGGGAGGGTTACGAACGTGTAATAATGCCTTCACCAGAAGAATTTCAATCAACCACCATTGAGTGTGTGTGTGTGTGTGTGTGTGTGCCTGTATGTGATTACCAATTTTTTCACACAAGTAGTTGACACCACAGTAGAGGACACAGATGAAAGGGTTCAGTGTTCTTTGTTTGCTACAGCAGGACAAGCTTTAAAACTCTCACAGTAGAGCTGCACAAAAGAAGGTGGTAATGCTTCGTTTTTGCTGAATGATTGATTTTTTTTCGCTTGCCTCCTCAGTTTGAAAGGTTATAAATAATGACACAGTTTTACTATGCTTTTGATGAAAAATGTGCATGAACGGATGCTAATGCTCACAATTCAGTTCAGTTTGAAAATAATAAATTTCCTTCGATGCCTTGTTTGCTGATTTGTGAGGCAGAGATTTGGCACAAACCTAAAAACCTTCATTTAGGACCCTGTCCCAAACATGTTTCCCTGGGAGGAAAAAGAGACAGCCTTGTGTTATTTGATTATTAAAGTAGTCCACATTTATACAGCAGCCTTTCCAGTTTAACTTACAATACATCTGCAACTTTGTCATAGCACTGGATTATTTAACGAATAAAGAAGGTGAACTCTATCATGTGAACACCTCCAAACTGGGAGTATAAAAGTATCGATTCACAATTTTTTTTATTGCAGATTAAAAAAATCGCTGAATTCCCCTGGGATCGTGACGTCATATGCGTTTGCAGAAAGAAAAAAAACAACGTGAGCCAAGAGCTTCCAAAGGTGTATGCACACCTTGTTCTCTCAATAGCTCAGAGTGTTTTAGGTTATAAACCCAATATCGCACTGAACCAGCTCATAGATGAATCAATAATGAAACTAAATCTGGTTTTCAGCCTGGTGTATGCCTTGCATACTGGCCTCAGAAGCATGGATTTACCTGAATTTAATATCAGGGTACCAAGGAGTTGTGACAAACACAGTGCAGTGTTGGATGATACGTATAAACTGTTTTCACATATGCACTCTGACTCCGGATAATATCTAGATATTTACAGGAGGACTGCTCTGGAGATTCTTCCGACCTGGCTGTTCACATATGCTCCTCACAGCTGGAAACTATTCCTGTCAGACAAAACAGCTTCTGTGTGAAGTCCATGTTACTTTCAATGTTGCATAGTCAAAGGGCTCAGTAATTCATGTCAATAGCAGGGTCCAAAATTCCTACCAAAAATACTAAAGGAATAGCCTGAATATAAGCCTCTTATCATGGGCCCCTCAATTAGGGGAGTAATACAAGTGCAAAGCAAAACAACATGAACACAGTAGCCCATCTCTGTCTAGAGGAGTAAGGGGGGGACTGTAGAGTCCACGTGCCCATTATCTCATAATCCGTCTATGCTCCTGAGGCAAGACGTGACGTAAATAAACAACGGAAGCAGCAGACAAAGCAACAGAGTCCACTACACGACGCTATAATGACAATATTTGCCTTTACATCAATGCTATATCAATACTCCAACGGAATGACAACATCCACAAAAGAGCTGAGAACAACAAACTGGCAAACAGAAAATGTAATGCAGCCGTTTAACTACGTGCACTGAGATCGTAGTGGTCGTGTGCAGACACTCACGCGCAGCAGTAACAAAATATAAATGTCACTCCCCTTCTTATGGGCTCGAGCTGAATTTCCGGAGAATATCCTGCGGCGTTCTCACATCAGCCTACTCAGACTTGCTGCAGAAAAAATTACTAGGGGTCTGCTAGGAGAAACTCCGGGTAAAGTCTGAGCAAAAACATTTGGCTGTTTACGTTCACATATAGCCTACAGCTCCTCCAGGTATTATCCTGAGTTTTTCAGGAGATTTCTGCTAGTGTGAAAACGGTAATAAAGATATGTTGTTGATGCTCCTTTGAACAAACTTTATATTAAAGATTAAATTTAACTTTGAATGTCTACTCATCCTGTACTACAACGTCTTATAACTTATCACCCACAATGTCTTCTAACACTGACATCTTAAAAGAATGGAGGACATAAGGGCTCTGCCTACTGGACTAGGACTTGAGTTTCACTATACACGGAACATAACGTAATCACTTATCTGTATATCGCTTATCTCTGATTTCCTAAGTTCTTTATAACTTTGAGCCTGTATTATTCGAGTTGATTACCTACAGTGCAACGTGTTTTACTCCCTCATATCATTCAATCCACAGTGTGAGTCCATCCACACTACTAACATTCATACATACAAAATAAAAACAACTGAGAGAGAACCGTGTAAAAGTCTAAAACTTGCCTTAAATATAAGAACAGTACCTTTAAGAAAAGTTAAATTGTGTATATCTTAAAGAGACATGCCGGTCTGTGAGTCCTGAAGGCTTACCTCTTCAACACAAACAGAAAGCCTCACACTGCATATGGACGTCCCTGCAGCTTCTACACACAACATGTACCAGACTTGTTGTGTGCTCTCTTGCTACCAATTGTGGGCCGCCCAGTCAGATATTTATTACTATTGATCTAGCTGGTCCTGGCTGGAGACTTTTGTTCAGCCGGCTCGAGGCTCTGACCTCAATTAAGTTATGAATTTCTATCTGATAGACTGGGAGCGCCTAGGGCCTGCTGCGTCTGTGCTACCACGCTGGATTAATTAGAATTACTGGTGCTGCGAGTCGCTCTCCCCGCCTCATGGATCATGTTGTTTTAATACAAAGTAGAGGCGCTGGAGAGCTGAGGGAGGGATGGAGTGAAGGGGGACGAGGGTTGGAGGGGGAAGTGGAGAGGGATGAGGAGAGGGTAAAAATGGGGAGACAGAATGAAAAAAAAATAGGCATGAGTTTAGTGAGAAACTACAATGTGCTTAAAAGCCGCGATGCTTTTTCCCAAATTCACCTCCTTAAACCCACACAATGTTTCCTTCCTGGCTTTGTGTTTGTGTTGTGGTAACCTGTGTCTCACCTGTCCTTCCTCTTTGTCAGTCTAATCCCACCCCTGTCTCTCACCCGCTCAGTAATCACCCAGTGTCAGACATCGTACTGTGGGCCATTCTTGACCTTTGTTGTAGTCTGCAGACCCTCTCAACAACAAAACCTTTCCTCTTCGACTCCAATTTCTCCTGAACGAAGCTATCCTCTCTGTGAATGTATATCTCCATGGTAACACTACAGCTTGTTGGGAGGGGAAGAGGAAGGTTTGGGATGAAAGTAAAAGTTGTATGTGTGTGGGATGAGGATTAGCTGAAGGTGTGGGATTACAGCGTCTGGACAGAGAAGGACCACAGGGAGAGTGGACACACACAAACACACGACTAAACCTCTAAAAGGGTCCATTTGAAGACTATTTATCATTTAAAAACTACAACTTTCAGGTCATCTCATTCTGTGTGGATTAAATCTTTCTATAGGAACAGTTCACTTTTTGGATCATATACCTGTTTATTTTACTTAGAGGAATAATTTAGATTTGAGGATTGGTTACACTCTTAATTTACGGTAAATATATGAAGCTACAGCCATTATGTTTTGGTTGAGAGTTATATTGTTGTGGTTACTTCACCTGTTGCCTGGCATCCCTTTCTTGCCAATAAATAACCCAGCACATAAATACAAGAGGTACACAAGAGATACATTTCAGATATTGGGTGTATTTTATGTGTGAACAAGTTGTGTTTATTTTTGTTTGTTCGTTTTTGAATTCCTTTTTTCTTTAAAACATACGAGTGAGTTTATTTTTAGCCAGATACAGTTATTTTATTTGAATTTTATTATTTATCTTTATAGGAGACTGTACTGCTTTTCCTGAAAGTATGAGTGTCATGAAATCGTCACTACCAAACCTTTCTAAATGCATTAACTTTATATTCTACTGGTCTTTGTGTTTGCATTCATCTGTGTCTGGATTGTAAATGATTGTACATGATACTATTATTCATCATTTTCTCACTCGCCTTCCATATTCTGTCATTTTTCCCATTGACAGAGTTTTTAAAAAAAACATTTACTCACTCATACAAGTCTGTTAGATGTAACAATTTCTGCATTTTAAAGGAGACTTTTGGATGCAGTATATATAATGTAGGTGTGGAACTCTTATAAATAAGGATTTAAGTCTTTTTAAATCTTCATCTTTTTAAAGCAAAAGCCAAACTTCTATCAGGCCAAGGCGAGCGTTCAGTGCTCAGGTACGCACAATTTAAAAGTCTATCTCGTCTTATTGACTCAAATAATTAAACTCATACATGTAGTTGCCAAAAGAAATCTAAGCCCTAACTAGTGTTAAATTGGCACACTGTGATCTGTCATTGGTGCTGTTGTGATATGATGGAATGTGCTCAACTTAAGCTAATGCCTCATTAATGCTCTTAAACACATTCTGGCACACAGACTGTAAGTCCACTGTTTAAGCCTTCATTTCCACCATTGCTGTCATCTTTCCCACAGTTCTGCTGTGTCCTACTTTCTCTTTGTGTATTAGCTGATATATCATAAGGGCCTGAGCTACAATTGGCAGGTGGCACAGCTGTGATCTGTGTATTCACGCACACACACACAAACACACACACACACAGAGCTCTACCTATTGTAGTCCCTCGCAGCCTTCATCCAGGATTAACTATCAAACGAGCCCTTAATGCAGGTTACCATGGGTTGGGGAACAATTCACTAAAACAATCAGTTGATTAATATCAAACGATTTTCCTCCACTGCAAGGCAAATAATAATACCTTTTGTTTAAACTCTCAAATCCCCCTCCCCTTTTTAATCAACAAATTAAGCATTAATCATGTTTGATCTTTATTTACTGGTTGCTGGCAGTTGGTGGAGGTCAAGAGAGATTACTGGGCGCTCTAATAGCCTGCAAACATCCCAAACATTCCTCTCATGAACACACACAACCTCCCTGACTCTTTGTTTTATGAGGCACAGGATTTTTTTTCTTCTGCAGTGCAACAAAAAAACTCATCTCCTTTCCTTTGCTTCTTTTCTCCCTTTCCTCGCTGACCTCACCCCGGAGCAGCAGACAAAACAAAAGGATGTTCGAGCAGGTTCTAATGAGAAGCATATCGCTCTGTAAGCTTTGCAAAGTGAGATAATTTGGCATTGCGACAGAGTGGTATGATTTAGCTGACTATATTTTTCTCCTAGCCACCTCTTGGCCACCTCATAAATCTGCTCCCAGTAGCTATGCTGCACAGATCCAGTGTCTGTAACATTCACTCCCGTCCACGGCATGCTTCCTCTGACACCTGAGAGACAAGCAGGTGAACATCCAGATGCCCTCAATGCATGAATGTCTGCACTTTTGATTTGAAACATTTTAAACTGAAACATTATCGTATGATTACATTTTGTGGCGTACACAAATTTGATCAAACATTACAGTTTTAAAGAAAACACAATTTTAAACAATTTAAATCCTAAATCTCCAGATTACCATGATCATCTCTGTGTTAGCTCGATTACAAATGGTTTAATAAAAACACATTTTCCTCTCTGTGTACAGAAGTTTTAAAGTCAGAAAAAAGTCAGGACAAGGTCAGGTCAATAACTAAAAGTCTGCACTTGCCCAGACTTCCATTATCACTACCTGTCCAAAGATGTCATGTTTCCTTCTTTGACCTAAGAAATGCACATGCTGATATCACTTTATATTTTAAGGATAGATACATCACTGCAAATATGATGCATCTTGCAAAAGGACAAAGGCCTCCATCCACACAACAATCCTCCTGCGCTGTCATTATCTGGATATGGCTCTAACTCATTAGTGAAGTGTTTCGTAGTTATCCCACTGTTAAGTCTTTTATGAACAATCCCCCCCAACATTCAAAACAAAAGAGGCCACGCATGACCACAAAAGAGAAAGTCATTTGTGAAATGTCCTGATTATGTGGGTTGTGCAACATAAAACAATTTGCCTGATTACTTCCAATTGATTCGGCCTTACAGTTAAAGCCTCAGTGTGCGGCGCACTGAACTGCACCGTGTCGTGCTGCTGGGCAGAGGAGAGGAGTAATTTCTCCGATGTGCAGCTGAGCCAGCTTACCGCCAAAGCTAAAGCCTCCTGGATGCTGCTGAAACCTCAGGGAGACTAAACACCAGGCAAGCTACCAGCTAACTCAGTCTGCTAAAGCCCTGAGGGATTTGTCTGCGGCACAAAGTGAATTAAAGGTGACCTTCTGGAAGGGATGGAGGCAGAAGACAGGAGTGCTATGGGGATGTCGGAGATGTCACTATTTGCTTTGGGTTCATGTGTGTGCAGAGCAGTGACTTTTCTCTCATCCTCTTCTAAATTCCATCTTTTATACACTCAAACACACACCTCCACTTGCTGTACAGACTTACAAATAAATAGCAGATAGTCCACCACTGCCCTGATGTAGGAAAAAGTCTCACACGCATTCAACTAAAATGAGAACCTGAATATCTTTCCAGGGGGGGCAAAGTATTTAGACTGAGTTAAAAAGTGTGTTTATGTTCTTCCATCTCATTGGAAAAAAACTGTCCCTGACTTCAACTCTGAAGTTTACCAATTTAAGCAATTAGAGTTGGAATCTGACGTAACAGAGATTTAAGCCTGCTCCATTTTACCTTGTTTTAACAATAATTTTTTTCCATGCGCTACTTTCTTGAAGTTTTTGTAAAAGCTGAAACATAATTTTGTTGTTTCAAATCCATATCACACATACCAAACTCTTACTCAAGTTGTAGTTGTTCAATATGAAAACACAATTGTTGTTTTAATCTTCGGTTGCCCAAATTAGATTTTCCACAGCAGTTGTTGGATGAAAATTGGCCTAAGGAGGACAAATTCAAGGGACAAAAAGAGAGAGAAATGCTACCTGACTGTTGATGTCTGCTTTGTGCTGCAGTAATACCGACACCAGCTCTTTATGTCCTCTGTCACAGGCCCAGTGCAGGAGAGCCCGGCCCTGCAAATACAAGCACAAGATTACTCACAAGCAGCATACTTTGAACTGCAACTGCAAAAGTTTGAAGGCATGACTTAGCATTCAACAGCATTGATTCATTTCAGTTAGATTAATGACATGAAGTATGATGTCTTCACAGGGTTTTAGTTCAAACCGTTAGTTAACACACACTTCAATCTGTTTCTTACTAAATAAATAATGTGAGAGGATTCAGAACTCATAACCTTTAGACCTCAGCTCTATAATGACTTGCAGGCGTATTATAGATATATGTCGACTGCTGTGTGTCTATGTGTGTGTGTGTGTGTGTGTTTCCCTGGATGTGTGAGCAAAGAGGAACAGCATGGATGTTTGATCAGAGACCGAGGACTCTCACACTCAAATCAGAGTAACCTGCAAACAGTCTGTAAAGCTTGATTGATGGGACACTGTTCAGAAAACAAGAGCATCCCTCAAACTTGCAACCCTTTACTTTATCTCAAATAAACACACACACACACACACAAAGCACGCACAGTGACCAACACAAGCATACCCTCCTTAGGTCCAAGATCCTCGCTCTAAGAAAACCACAGGAGCTCATTTTTCAGTGAGGCCAATTAGGTAAAGCAAACTCTCCAAGTCTAATTCTGTTGCTTAAATCATATTGATCACCACGGCTGCATGTTCAAATGGAGACTTATGTGCCGGGCCAGAATACAAATAAGTTGGTCTCTCTCTCTCTCTCTCTCTCTCTCTCTCTCCCTCTCTCCTCACTTGCTCTTTCCAGCTCTCTCTCAGGTGTGCTGCTGCTGACTACGTGCCACATTCTAAACCATTTGTACCAAGATTGCTACATCCAGCGTGAAGCTGTAAACAGATTTCACACAAGCTTTGGAGGGATGCAGAGATAAATCAAAGGAATAAGTGCAGTAAAACATTTAGAGAAGCTTCCAAAGTTCAGGGGTTGATTGATTGTGATCACATCTTGATCGATAAGCAAAAAGAGAGATATTTAAGACAGGTCTCTTATGATCAGGGCTGAAGGACCACTCAAAGGAGATTTAAGTCAAATCTTGATCACTTACTTCACAGAGGAGGAAACTGTCTTTACTGATAGAGTGTCATAAGTCGGGCTGATGAAAAACAGATGACTTCCTCTCTAGACAACTTTGTCATGAGTGCAGGCTCAAATGACCAGCCCATGATGATCACTTCTTCCAATGCTGCTTTGAAATGGTATTCATTTAATAACTGTGACCCACAATTCAAGATCTTCTTATTTAGCACTTCTTTTATTGAAGATGTAATTAATGTATTTTTAAATACTTTTTTAATCCTAGAGGGGAAATTGTGGTTTACACTCTGTTATTGAGAGACATGCTTCTCACACACATAGACCCAAATCACAAACAGGACCTGTGGACATGCATTAGTGGAGAGACGTCAGAGTGGCTACACACTGCTACGCAAGGAGCGCACCAGAGCAGTTGGAGATATGGTGCCTTGCTCAAGGGCACTTCAGCAGTACTCAGGAAGTGCCCTGACACATCTGCAGCTACCAGAACAACTTCCTTATTGTGGTCTGCACCAGGACTTGAACCAGGAACTGCGGTTCCCAACCCACGTCACTACAGACTGAGATACGGCACCTTAATATAATTTGGTGGTGAGTAAGAAGTCCTCTAATCGATGACACACATGATTCAGCTTCAGAAACTAAGGCATTTGTAGAGCTTTTTTATCGAAATGATTCAGGATCAACAAGGTGTTTGAGTGACTGTTCCTTTTCTACCAATCGCTTTAAAAAATTAAGCATTTGATGAGAAAACAACAATTTAAATAATCATTAAGAGCATAATAATGGCTTATAATGTAGGATACATATAAACAGGTTAGTATATCCTTAACTGAAGGAATGCACCACAGAGCTTTTGCTTATATTTATCTTGTTTTAAAGTATCTTTACTCTAATAAAAAGCATTTTTAGACTACATTATTTGATTGATAACAGAACAATCTGTTTGTATCGAAAAAAAGAACAAGGTTTGATTTGTTATTCTTGTTACGCAGCCCAAACTTTAATATACATGAATTAAAAGTGACATTGTCGCCGCCCTTCTGCTTTGACCCCATAATATTTTTGTCTTTCCAAAAAGGGTTTACCATTCAGACAGACACGTCCTGTTGAGATCTTGTTATCTTGTTTATTGGACTTTATTTCACTAATCGTAGATAGTTTCATGAAACATCGCCTTTGTATCACTGCTTGGGCTCTCTGGAGTTGTGTTCTGTTTCATTGTTACTTTAATATAATTGGTACGGCTGTAGTTTGTGTATAACTGTTAGCTTAGTTTGTATATGAAAAGCAAGTTTATCAAAGTATCTAGGCCTAAGCAACCAAAGACAATGTGTAATTTCTAGAAATGGCTGGATGAGGTCAGTATTTTGTATTTAGTGTTGTTTCTGCTTTGTTGGCAGCTAACTGCAAAACAAAAGAGTGAATATTTAGTGACTAACCCAAACAGTGAGCCCTGGGTTAGACCCTCTGCTATGCTCACTCTCTGAGCAATAGGAACAGATCAGCTTCCTGCTGATGTCAAACTTCACCACTGCCCTCTGCTGTTGAGGGAGCTACACTGCAGGTGAGCAAACAATAGCGGTGGACAGACAAAGCTTTCTCTGCAGAGGTCCTTCCACCATCTGGCCTTTGGCTTGAAACTCTCCAGCCGCCGGCCTGCTTATCTGCAGAGGGCTGTGATGAAAGAGAAGAAGGGAGCGAGCCATTTGGCTCGGCCCGTAATGAATCCAGGGCAGATGAATGGATTTCGGGGTCAATCCAGAAAACACACTCTTTATGGTAATAGATGTTCACACAATTTACACATCTCAGACTGAGGAGTTGTTCCCAGGTGTCTGTGGCTTCAGATCATTGAAACCATTATGTAACAAGTGCAGAAAGAGCGGCCTGAACCATCCCCCACTGACCTGTACTCCAAATGATACTGCACTGATCATTTTCTCCTGAAAGGGCTAGAAAGGGCAGATCACATGACACCAACCCTGCTGCTAGTAAAGACTAGTTCCTGGTTAGAGGACACTTTAGCAGGTAATTCTCTCTTCACTGTTCCAACATACCCATATTAGATATACCTTACATTTGGCAGCACACTGTGGCACCATAAATAACAGCTCTCATGCCATCAGTACAGTTTGACTTGATATATTTGTCCACAGTCACCTCTTCGTCTGTAGTGTTGACTTCCACTTTCTGGGAGCTGATGGCCTCGCTGATGTGGTCGATGTTATTTTCTCTGCAGTAGTCAAAGATGTTCTTATCTTCTTCCCTGCGAGTGATTCAAAGTGACAGACAGAAGATGTGGTCAATGTAAATTGTCTGGACTTTCAGTTAGTGTTGAAAAATTAGATGACTTCATTTGTTTTGTTTTTTAATTGGTTGGACTCAAATGGTTCCAGGAGCTTCTACAATATTACAGTGGTAAAGAATGGAATTGGACAAAACATGTGGATGAAAGGGGTCTTAAGGTAAAATGTGTACATTATCAGTTCATTTTTCCAGATAATCAAAAGTTAAAGGAAATATATTTTTTTAATAACAGCCTGTTTTGTACCATATAACAGTACAAATATAAACATTTATTTTCGATGCTTTGAGGGCCACAAACAATGGTGCACTCATTCAGATTGATAGAAATCTCCGAAGATCCTGAAACCCAAGAAAATAAATCCAGAACTACTTTCTGCATGGGCCAGCTATATTGAGATCATGTGTTGTCTTAATTGATTCTTTAAATCACTCGTGTGTCTATTTAAGTACCACATGTTTTTATTTGTGAAAACCCAGGACAGTGAACACTTTGCTACCAGATAATTTATTTAAATAAAATAAAAAAGCAGCAGCCACACGTGCCACATCCCTCAGGAGCACTGGCATTCAACACACACACACACACACACCCAGACACACAGTGGCACCATCCCACCTCTGATTATATCTCTGTCTCTAATCACTTCCTGGCATTGGGGACATGAAAGAGTGCGGAGGGATGGGGGGTGGTGGGCAGGTTGGTGGTGAAGCAGGGCTGTAGGGTGAAGGGGAGAGAAGGGGTGAAATCTCATTTAGAGCTTTACGCCTTCCCCTCCCGCTTACCCAGGACAGCCATTCACATTAATTGAATTTTGTGCTCTATTGTCTGACTGCAGCCTGCATACCCGCAGCTTTACCACTCACTCGCACGCAGTATGTCAGAGATCCCCAAGGCCAAACCCCAGTTTCTGTCTCTGATGCCAGATCGCTTTGCCATATTGGGACTCATGAGACGTTCAGATCAAGCCCGACTCAAGACACACAGAAAAACCATGGGCTGTTGCCTGCATGAATATTGAGGACGGTGTAAAGCTTTCTGTTGAGTACGTGGACAGACAATACATAAAACATACAAAGTGCAAATGCACAGTACATGGGTGAAAGTGCTGAGGTGCATAACGTGCGCAGGTTCCAATCGTACAATTATTAAAAGAAGTTGATCTGTAAAAGCTGCAGAGCAGAGAACACCAAAATAAATAATAAATGAATAAAGAACCACTGAGAAGTATTACAACATAGAGAGGGGTTCAGTAACTTGAAACGAGTCCTCTGATAGGATGAAACACAGAAGTCAAGTTGAAATAGGGAATGGACCTGATGTTTGCACAGTATTTTTTGCCTGAAATAAAAAAAAAAACTACACTCACTGACAATGTCCTGGAAAGTGTCATTTTTCTTGTTAAAGTATCCCCTTTCACAGCCTCTTAATTTATTTATACATTTTGTGTTCTGTACGTCCTCCACACCTCTGCCATCTAGTGGCTCCCCTTTCTGCCTTTGTTTTTTTTTCTCATTATGTGTTAAGATAACTGTTACATTTTGCACTTGTAGCCATAACGCCCCCCCCCCCCCCCCCCCCCCACACACACACACACACGCACACACAACTGTTATTTCACACTTAGACAGTCCTTAGAGCACACAACCTACATCCAGTGGATCTTTATCAATAAAGACTCAGTTGTACACCAATTGCACTTTTCAATTCGAACCTTATCCAATCAAATCAATAAGTAACTGGACCTTTTTATCAAACATCAATCATATTGTGGATTTGTAGAGTTATGAACCCCCTGCTATTTCCCAACAACATAAAGACATTTAATCGCCCATGAAATAACATCAAATTAACCTTCAGTGAAAAAAGCAAAGGGGCTTTTTTCCCAAAACAAATGGCATTAAGTTACTGATTTATATTTAATCCAGTTTGACACTCTGCAACATATTTAAATAGAAGTCTTGATGTGTCAGGATTAGAACTTGACACTGACTGTGTAATGGCCATTTTTCTCCTTTTGGTGACATTTTATGACCAAAGGTTAAAAAGATTTAGGGAGAAACTAACCATTCATAAACATAATCACAGATGCAGCAGCGACTGGGCTCCTAATCATTCATGCTCAACAATTACTTAAGGGAAACACTTTTTATTTGCTCTGAAAGTACAGATAACGCTAATGTTGAACTATAGTAAAGTTACCTAATAAATTGCCTGTCCTGACTACTCCAAACCTAAAGAGCAGCAGAATATATATATATATATATATATGTACACATAAGGATCAGTGCTTGTAGGCCATCTATATCTGTAATGTGTAAGTGTTTGTAATTTTTGTTCTCCATAGATCTGTTTGAACAAACACAGGTCAGGCTTGTTACAGACAAAAATGGAAATAAATGTCTCTTGACTGAAGTGACCTCCAACAACAGCCCTCTCTCCAGAAACAGCTTGATAAACTACAACTCGACCCCCTGTGGAGAAACAAGTCTCAAGCAACAAGTTGCATTGTCAGCAAACGGCAGACACAAACAAAGTTTTGTCTTCTATTTGTTCATTAATGAACCTCTGTACTTCTCTTTCTTCAGCTTTTCATCTACACGCTTCTGCCAATTCTCTAGTTCGTTCCCTCCCTCATCAGCCTGTGATGAATTATGAATAACTCATTACACTTTTATCGCTGCTGGCTTATGTATGAGCACATTCATTTACATACTCCTGATTACCAGTGCTATGTTTATTCATGAGTCTCCACGCAGGGCCACACCCACTCCCTTGTCTGATGGCCATGGTGACCCCGAGTGTCCCTGATGTGTGGCCGCCATCCGTCTCCCCCGGCAACTAATCAATAGGCCAGCTCATCAGTCTTTCGTCGATGGTAAGACAGGGCTAACCTGACTTACAACTGACATGTGCTAACTTATATACAGCTCAAAATCTATATCTATATATATCATATATTTATATATTTATAAGTACAGTATAAAAAACAAATACCTATTAATGATAATTAATCCAAAAGGGAGACACACACACACACATACAGGCTATAAGGAAACAAATGATAAATGTTGGTCCTGTAAAAGATGTGAGATCAAGAGCTCCGCAAAGCATGCTGGGAAGGTCACAGGCTACTCTGTCATCACAACAACTGGGGTATCAAGGGTTTGTGTGTGCCTGTGCGTGTGCGTGTGTGTGTGTGTAATATGAGTGTGGAATGCTCACACGTGTGACTCTGGTGTAGCTGCAGATATGTCCCTCATCCATCAGGCTAAACTGGCCACGGTGTTGGAGAACACTCATCTACCTGGCCTGAGCTTCACCCTGATCAACACCACCATCTCACTCACACACACACACACACACACACACACACACACACACACACACACACACACACACACACACACACACACACACACACACACACACACACACACACACACACACACACACACACACACACACACACACACACACACACACACACACACACACACACACACACACACACACACACACACACACACACACAGACCCAGGTGTACACAATCCGTCAACACATCCTCTATAGGATCCCACTCAAAGCACCCAACGTGGCTGAGCTCCATGGAAGTAGAAGAAACAATGAAAACTCAAATAACTCAGCAACAGCTCCCAGATAAACGTCCAGACAACAAAGCCTGCAGTGTTTATCAGAATCTCCTTTCAAGGTGGGAGAGAGAATTACAAATGTTGCATTCAAAGCCTCTTCAATCACACACTGATCAGCTCACTAGTCCAGGGATATTGCTAATCAATCCCGCGTCCTACACACACACACACACACACACACACACACACACACACACACACACACACACACACACACACACACACACACACACACACACACACACACACACACACACACACACACACACACACACACACACACACACACACACACACACACACACAGAGAGAGAGATCTAGATGAGCGGTGAGCAATGCAATTAACTCTGTATGGTTAACAGGTTCTTGGATGTTTAATATGGAGTGTGTGGATGTGTGTGTTCGAGAAAGAGGAAATTGAAATGCAGCAGAGCAGTGAGTGTGACAGTTCCAGCAGGTTATGCATGAATTTGAATGCAATGGCGTTGACGTATGGCAGCAAGTGTATGTTTATGTGTGCATAAGCGTGTGTGCGTGCCATGTAAATAACTTCTTCCATGCTGGCATCCCTCAGGGCATCAGCACTACAGGATATCACAGAGAGGAGCGTCGTTCTGGGAATCCTTCCGCACCTACCGTCCTCTGCTGTTCCCACCATGTCTTCATCACCCCTCCTCCCCCCAAAAGGGCCCCCTGAATCGTAACGTAATTAAAAAGGGGAGACTCAGCCTGGCTCTTTTTTTTTAAGTCAGTGCATACTAATGACATACAGCCATTTAGAGGGAAAACCTGCAGGATTCACACATCTCATTTTCATCTCCAAAAGAGCTCCTTTTTCATTGAAATGAAGATGAGCGTTTTAAGCTCGAGTAAGTCTGCAGAGGTAAATGGAGATTTTTCATTAACATAAATCACAACTGTGCCAAGACACTAACTGCAGTTCTGGTCTGTTGGACATAATCAAACACAGCATCAAGATCAGCAGTTAACAAAGTCAGACTCAGACCAGGTTGACCTTAGCGTTCATTACGTGGTGAGTCACAGGTGGAGGAGAAAATCTGAGTCTGTACACACACCCTCATAAGCAGGGAAGAAAAACAGGTACTGTATTTTTGTTAAAAAGACAACCTAACCTTAAATAAAGAGAGTTTACTAGACTTGTACAAAGGCAATAATCCACAACATTTGTGTGTAAAAGTCTGTAAGACGTTACTGCTTTCCTTGTATATTCAAGGTAGTAGTTTGTTTCTGGTGTATAACAGTGTGTGTGTGTGTGTGTGTGTGTGTGTGTGTGTGTGTGCGTGTGCGTGTGTTACTTCTGATGTAAATACCTGATCATCTCTTCCTGGTACAGAGAGCTGACTGCTGCTCCTCCAAAGCCTGTTCTTCTTTCTGCTCCTCGTCTTTCCTGCCAAAATAAAAGATGCTCACACATTAAAGAGCTATATCCACCTGATACCTTGATAAAGTTAAAACACTAGTGTTTGTCTTATAGCTTGTGTCAAACACCAACCTCTTCTAGTTTGTCCTCTGATAACAGCCTGTGCTTTCTTTTCCAAGTGAACAGAGGTACTGACCTATTTGTTTAGTGTGCTTCACGCAGCACAAAGGGGTTGAGTGCACCTATTCACCATTTGGGGATGTACCTGTACATTTCCCACTAAAGCCAAAGGCTAAGCTGATGCATGAGACCGACCAAAGGATAAATTCTGTTTTGATAAAAATGCTATGGGGGCTTTGGACATGACCTCATATGTAATAAATTCCCATCAATACCCGCAAGCCCAATAAAAAGTTCATAGTGCCTTAAAATGTGACTCTTGTAAAATCGTCTGTATTTTTTCATGGAATTCCATATTACATTCAGCTCAGCCAAGACTTATTACCTGGCCTATTCTTCAATGACCAACGTTGACTTACAAAGAAACACACACAAATCGGATTTCAGAAGATAGCCAGAGTGGGGGAGAACATGACAAGAGGACCAAAACAACTGTGCGTGCACTTTTGGGAACAACCTAATTTACTTCAGAAACTCAGAATATTCGCTGATGCACCAACCCTGCCTCCTCTAAAGTATAATGCAATATAAAGCCAGAGTCTGCTTAACAATTGAGGCAGGAACAGAGGTCAAATTTGACCTATTATTCTCTCCCCTGGTATTCTGTCTCTGCACTCCGACTTACACCATTTGACCGTGCCTCCAAAAGAATAGCCACTGCCAAGCTATGGTGCTTTGTTAACACTAATACAATCAGCTTCTTTTCAGGAGGGCAGGCATTTGTGCGCTTGTCTGTCTCTCTGCTGGCATTGTGCAGCTGAGGGGCAGAGTCAGCGAGTATTGCTCCGCACTAGAGCCAAAAAGAAAAGAACGTGTCAGGACTGGACATGTGAAAGACAGTGACGCTATTAAAGAGAAATAAATAAGGAAGGCGAGGAACGCTAGGGGGAATCGGCTAAAGAAAAGAGTGCCTGGGGAAGGATTCGTAATGAGGACAAGGGCCGTAATGAAGAGTTGAAGGGAATCGGAGAAAAAATCCATCTCTACAGGGCTGGGCCTGTAGAGCATAATGTGACAATGAATGCATCCAGTATACCACTATTAGTGGTGGGAATCACCAGAGGCCCCCCCCCTACGATATCATCACGATACTTGAGTCACGATATGATATTATTGCGATTTTAAACATTTTGCGATTTGCTGAGAATTTCGATACAATATACATCAATTTAACTTTTTTTTAACTGCATATTATGTCCACCAAAAATAAACTAAATCAAGAACTGTTTTGTCAAATAAGAAAACATTCTCAGTCTATTCATCTCACTTCAGTATTTTTATTCCTACACAATGTGAGTCAAGCCCCCAGACTGACCATCACTGATCAAAGTAAAACCCTGTAAAAGGCTGCATGCACCTCACAATCTGTACTGTTGGTATTTCTGTCTAACTAAACTTCAACATGAATTTTTACCAATGCAACTTTTTCAAAATGAATTGTGTAACCCCTTCAGCAATTAAAAATGTAAAAAGCATATTTGCTATGAATAAATATTTTTTCACCCATCTCTAACTACTATACTACTTGCTAACGTTTCTGGTGTCACCTACATCCCAGTGATGCTTTTTAAATCATTAAAACCATGGCAACTTCACACCCTTTTAGCAAGAACCAGCTTTATCAAGTTATTTTTCTTCTCTGTGAATCAGGACATGTTGACCTGTGTTTTATGTCTGGAACTTGTTTATTGAGCTGCTGCCCCTCTTGGCCAGGACACTCTTGTTATTGAGATTCTTCCTCTCAATGAGGTTCTCCTGGTTAAATTAATCTAAAATAAAATAAAATGTCTTGGATAATATTTTAAATGTCAAGATCTCATTGTTTGTTTGGAAAACAACTTGTATGGCTTGCTACCAATTTGAACAATGACAACAAAAACTAGACACATCATCATATTATACAGAAGCTGCAGCCTCACTTTGGCATGGTAGTATTAGATATAAAATAAACGTGATGTTAAGATCATTCAAGTCTGGATTTATTAATTGATTAAATAGGATGGATGAAATTAAGCAGCATGTTACGAATCTGTCTCAAAACTATGCAGAAACAATTAGGTAACAATTAAGTTATTTTCTGGCCTAAGAGTAATCATCTTAATTTGAAAAAAAAAACTATTTTTATTATACAACCCTCCATGTGTGAGCGAAGTGTTTAAGAATAAACTTTTCTAACAAATTATAAATGAAATAATCTTCACTGTTCTTACATTAAGATCATTCTTTAAAAATAAGTGCCTTAAACTGAGACGTTTTACAGTATGAACTGTATAATTGTTACATGTATTATGTTTATTATTACTCATAACTCATTTTAATGCGACAATTATTTTTTTCATCCCCACAATTAAATATTCCCTCCCAAACTGGAAAGGCAGCTCAAATTTGTTGTTGCAAATGAATGATGCTGCTGCCGCCCCAAAGGACAACCTGTCCATGGCAACACAACTCTCCTGACACAGTACCTTGACATGACAAGAGGCCGTGCAGGGATGTAAACAGTCTCTCTTTAGTCACTATACACACTGTCACATCTCTACAGCCAGACTTTGACAGTTTTTTTGCATTATTCATATCCCAAAATGACAGCCATTGAGGAGGAAGACATAATCTACTCATGTATTTTTCATGCTCAGAAAAAAAGAGCTACTTTAAAGGCATGGGACACATTGACACAGTAATGCTGACCTCTGCTGGCAAAAATACAAAATGCATCTTAGAGGAAAATGACAGATTCTGTATTTGTCATTTTCTTCGCAGCAGGGCTTAGGTGCAAACTAATGTTCATTTAAAATGTCTTGAAGTTTAGTTTGCGGTAACATGATGTGTCAGTCAGCTGGGCGGGATTTGACGTTTTGCAAGATTGCGTAGCTTAGAAGCCAAGAATCACAAGATGAAATGTCAGCTTTTCTTTTAGATAGCATTCTCTCAGTATTTGTCATTCAATTCAGTATTATCACATGGGTAAAATTCTAACAATGTTGATCTCTTAATGAGACATAATGAAAACAGCACATCAGATATAAATGACCTAGCCTGACATTCATTTCAATAAAATGCATAAGAGCATTTATCAAACATCCCTTTTCCTGCTCTAACCATAGGCCAGTCAATAAATGAATACCACTTCAATCTATTCATTGCAAAACTTTGGAAATGACCAATATATTTTGACACAGAATGGTACAACATTGCACACTTTAGTACATTACGTTGTAGTATACAACTGTGATAAGCTTTTGGAAATCAGGTTTCATTTATCATAAATGCTTCTCATTACCTTTGTGCAGCCTTCAGGGTCTAACACATTCACGCAGGAAATGTACTCCTGCATCGCCTGCTCTGTGTCCATGTCTCCAAGCTGCTTCCAGGCTTGCCTGCAAAGAGATCACAATATAATTTACAATTATAACCCACAGCTGTTTACTGATGTGCAACTTGATAAGTGCCATGTGTTGTAACAGGAGCTCCTTCTCGTCCTCTATGACTCACACACTCACTCACACCAAGTGTCATTTACAATACAACAAATTCAATCATGTATACATTTTAAACAAATGCATATTTGAAATTCTGCATCAGATTTCATGCCACCTACCATTTTCTTTGTCCTTCAAAGTCAAAGAAGCCAGGTTTCTGTGTGTTGCACTTGCCCACCTTAGCCTAAAACAAAGAAAGTCTGAGTGATTAATGTTATCCAGTTTTATTCAGAAGGTGTTAACACCAGATAAGAACACTCAGAGGTTTGGGCCTGTCAAAAACAATGATGATACAGGAATGTTGGGGATTCACTGAGTGTTGTTTAAACACAACATGTGCCTAGTGATAAGGTTGATGAGTTATAATTGGCCAGCATAACAAAACTGCATCTTCTCCCCACACTCACCTGTTTATACCGTGCGTACAGGTAGAGCAGCTGATCCCTGCTGGCGGTCTGAACCAGATCTCGAACCCGGTCAGCTGCAGACACAAACTCCAGCTCCAGCTCCTCTCCCTCCAGTCGGTCACCCATTTCCATAGCGCTGCAGTCAAATTTACCAAGACCCAGGTCTGAGTCCGAGTCTGAACCTGCTCCACCGAGGGGCTCCCCTGTGTCGGGCCGGGCTGGGTCTGTACCTGAGCCAGTCGCAGTGTCCGGAGAAGACGACGGCGACCCAGATGCCATTGTTATTATTGTTTACAACGTAGGCGTAACGTCAGAGACGACGCGTGTGGGGGGGTCCTTACAAAATGTTTAGCACCGACGTTGAGCGGCTGCTTTAAAGTGTATATTTATGGGGTAATTCAGTGGCGACTTCGTCTTTTAATCCGTTTTCGTTTAGATTCCGTGACAGACGGATTTGTTTCTCCAGCTGGTCCGTCGCTGGTCCTGTCAAATCAGAGCACCGGACAAAAAAAATTACCTTGAGAAACAATGGTTCCGTTTCCGTTCGGGCCTCTTGTGCTTAAGAAAGAGAAGAACAGAGACAGAAAATAAAAACTGTTTGCAATTAATATGTGTTTTGTTTCTTTTAGCAAAGAAAAATGTCACTAACAGCCGTTGTTTTTGCTCGTTAGCTAGCTCCATGGTTGCCTGGTTACAGGTGTGGTTAATTCAGCCTTTGGTTGCCTTGGTTTCTCTTTCAACTACAACTCCTCCGTAAGGTGAATCCAGTTTGACAGCAGGCTCAATGTCCAATTAATCGCCTGTCATCTAATGCCATTAACCATCCAGTAGAGCTCATATCGTTATTATGTGAATGTTTTAGTTGACAAATGTTTCAGCCCAGACACTTACGGCAAAATGCATGAACTCAGTTTGTCCACCAGATGTTGCTATTGGTCTAATGATAAATTATAACATGATCTGTCTGCAACAGGCGAGTCACCGCAACGCTAAAGAAAAAAGAAAACTTTGCATTCTTCTTACACAGATTCATAATGACATTATGCTACTTGTTAAGAGTGTAGGTCGGCTGTCATTAGATTTCATTGCACTTTAAAATATGGACAACATAATATCCCTTTAAAATATGGACAACATAATGTCCCTTTAAAATATGGACAACATACAACATAATATCCCTTTAAAATATGGACAACATACAACATAATATCCCTTTAAAATATGGACAACATAATGTCCCTTTAAAATATGGACAACATAATGTCCCTTTAAAATATGGACAACATAATGTCCCTTTAAAATATGGACAACATACAACATAATATCCCTTTAAAATATGGACAACATACAACATAATATCCCTTTAAAATATGGACAACATAATGTCCCTTTAAAATATGGACAACATAATGTCCCTTTAAAATATGGACAACATAATATCCCTTAAAATATATCCTAACAACGTGGTATCCTGTTATAACCTGCTGTTCTCCCATAGTCTACCTCTGCCTTTCCAGAGGAAGGCATGTTTGCAGTCATGATTGCTGAATGGAGTAGTGGGTCGGACGCACATTATCTTACAGAAGAAGGGAAAGTGTTTTGATATCCATCACTGTATCCCAGCAAACCAAAACACAACAATGTGCTATTCAACTGAGACTCAAACAAGTTAAACAAGATCGGTAACCTTCTGGACTTCTTGTTTGGATGAACTGTGAAAGAAGTGATTCCTCAGACTTGTACTTTTCACAGGAGGTCCCAACTACGCCCGGTGCTACCGCGCGCTCTGCTGACGCAACCACGTCGCTGTGGCTCAATTTGATGGCGGACTGCAATGTCCCCAGACCTGCCCAGGGAGGGACGGAGCAAAGTCACTGAGCCACTCTCACCCGGTTCCGCTTTTCTGCCGTCTGACCACCTGTGAAGAGAGGCCACAGTTGCTGTTGTCGTCCCTCCCGTAGAGTAGTATGCGGGACGGGATTTGCACTGACCGGGACGAGCCAGAAGTGGAGTAAAGAGCAGCGGAGTGCGCCGGGCTGACGCGCTGCATGTTGAGCCAGCAAGTTCACTGAAATAACAAAAGTCGCGTCGACGAGGAAGAGGACAGCCGCTCTCGGATTTAACGGAGGTTTGAGGGGACACTTGTTCCGGCAAAATGAAATTCGCGGAGCATCTTTCGTCCCACATCACTCCAGAGTGGAGGAAACAGTATCTTCAGTATGAGGTAAAGTGGAATTTATATTAGAAATAAACGCCCTGTGAATATGATGGAATATGAGAAAGACACAACTCCTACAAATCTATTGGTGGAAGTGGAAGAAAGGAGTTATTCTTTAATTATGGCACATTTTAAAACCCTGTAAATATATTTTTTTCTCAGTTTGAATGATTCTTCTCCAGGGATCAATAACGGACGAGAATGATAAGGGATGTCCTTTTGTTTATGTAGAGAAAATGACTGCGGGTGTTAAGAGCCACAGGGAGCACTCAATGCTTTTTATAGCTTTTTGTTGAGTTAACAAAGACTATAAATTAACAGAATACTGTTAAATTCTTATTGATGAAATTAAGTCCATTAAAAAAAATCTTATTTTGTAATAACATTTATTGGATAAATATTTCACAATATTCTAACCTATTAATTATTCATATTCTTAACTGCTTTGTGTGTTTATCTTTAACATTGTCTATGCTATATTTATGTTTTATTTTGTTATTTTTGTAGTAAGGCCATCATCTTCATATAATTGAGAGGGCGTATATTTAAAATAAAGGGGGGGCTATATTGTCAATAGCTTTGATAATTTCACCTCCAGCATCTTTCTTCAAAGTCTTCATCATTTTTTTTGTGCAATACTCAGACCAAGTACAAACAAATTCACAGCCAGCTTTAATTTCTCATTAAATTGATGTTTTTCAATGATTTTTCTTGTTTTTTACGTTTTCAAAAGGAGTGATATCTGGATGTAATTGATAAGTTGATAACATTTTTCACAATTGAACTGGAATGGTTGTCTCCAGGAGTGAGCCTGCAATATTTTATATAACAGGGTATATCCTGTCTGGTTTCTGATGTCTGTGGATTTAAAAAAAGACCTCTGTGTGCAAACATGCTCTTTGTTGGCTGGTGTACAGTACTTGAGGAGTATTTTAGTTTCACACCCCACTTCTTTGCCTTGCTGGCTCTACATTAAGAGCTTTAGTGCAGACGTGCAGTGACAGGACAGGCTGCTGGGTTCCATTTAGCTCTATGAATTATAGACAAAGACTCTGTTCTCTTCAACATCAGCAGCCTGAGTCCCAGACTCAGCAGACGCTCAATGCACTGGTTTTACTTCAGAAACATGCCCTGAATGTTATTAATAAGTTGGATAATAGCAACAGCAGACATTTGGATCTGTGTGGGCTGTCAGGAATGATATGCTGTCATCCTTGTGTAATTAAAACATCTTCACCAAAACATAGCTCAAGTGCAAAAAATAAAGAGATGTCAGATGTGTGGTAGATAAACTGAAAACAAGACAACACTACTTTTTTATTTATTTATTCAGAAAAGAACATTAAAATAACATGCCCAGCCTGTATGTGGTCTTTACAGACTGACACACAGTCAGCACAGGGACAGATGCACGGACATACCAGCCATTTTACACCTCCAGTTTTCAGCATCGCACTCGCTGACCTGAGATGGATGATGATAGATTTCTTCTGTCATTTGCGCTTAGTGTTACTGTTCAGTTATATGGAGTATAAAAATCCTGAAATTGACTTTTACAATAATTTTTGCTATTTGATAAATATTTAAGTCAAATGAGCTCTTGATAACAGCATTGCATGTTTTCTCTAATCTTTTATCTTTATTCTGTGAGCATTAAAGGTTGAATGACTTTATAAATGAACATTGAACCCTTTTTTTAAAAAAAGATTTTATTTAAAAGAAAAATGATAAAAACAGATTGTAACTGACCATCAATAGCAGACTCACATGGAGCCCAGGACTTTCTTTTCCATCCCAAAAACCCTTCCTTCTTCAAGACATGTTTCAACATGTGTTACTGTTGTTGAATTATGAAGAACAACATCGGTCAGACCCCTATTCATACGGTTTGTCATCCTCAAATCTGAATAATATATAGGGTTCGTTGCAAAGGTGGGTTTGTTTGTATATGTGTCACTGCTGCTGCCTTCAGTCTTTGTCTGACCTAGAAACACCATCTCCTCCTGAGTGGGTGGGTGGGACATAGAGAGAGCTCTCACCTGCCGATAGTGGACATCATATTCAATGCCTTCATACTCTCTCGAAAAAGTCAGAAGAGATTGACACACAAAGTTATCTGCAATATGTGAAGTCAGTTGATTTGAGTGAAGTGGGTCACTGAGATAAGACAGACTTAAGAAGAAATCTATTTTCATGTCATTCTAAAAAATGCAAAGCCTTGATATGCTGCTGTGCTGCACCATAAGCAGCGTTTGCCCTTATATAGCCATCACCAGCAGCCTAGCATAAATTATCCCGCAGAGGTGTAGCCCCGTTGTATCCAACAATGTGCTGCATTGTTACACAGTTGTAAGTCTCATAAATAACATGGTGACAAATTATTCCATTAACATGTGTTATTTCCCATCGTCTATGCAGTAGTGACACTTCCACACTTGTATCTGTGCAATATTACAGCTGCCCACATCCTAATTGATTGTATTTTGAAGTGATATTCTTGCCATTGTGTGCCAGTTGGATTAATTAACCTACAGCCCGCTTCTCACTCTCCTCCTTTTTTTAGAGCGCGCTATTGTGTGGCAAACTGTCTATTTAGATTGGTCAGCCCGTTTCTATGCAGATGAGAAGGATGCGGCAAAGTGGCTGTGCCAGCATGTGCATAGTTTAGGTAGTAAGGCACTCCATTTTGACCATGAACGAATTGACAAGGCGATAGAGTGATAAACTAATTAGGCGTGTGCTTCATCCTGTGGGATTGTAGTTATAAACCTATATGCTAATCAGCTGTTTGCTATGCTTCTTCTAAAGGGCAGGGCATATCGATCAATATATAGAGAGAGGATCTGTCTTTAGATGTTGCATTAATTATTCTGCGCAAAAATGTTTTTAAAAGCTGTTTTATAAATGATTACATTTATTCTTCTTAATATTGAAGGGGCTCTCTTTCAAAGCAAACTTGCTTGGATGATGTAAGATGTGTGCAGAAGATGAGGCTTGTCAACTGTTGAATTCAGATGTATACTGAATTCCTAATGTGTATTGAACATTAGAGGTATACAGACAGAGCGAGAGATGCAGATGCAGGTGTGTGGGCGACAGAACAAGGCCACTTATGTATTTACCTCTGCAGTCTAATCACTCGTGTAAGCTTAGATGAGGAGGAGGAGAGTGCATGTAGAGACTCACATTTACAATTCAAACTAGCAGAGCGATATAATACAAGGAAAAGCAGGTGTCTGTGTGATTTCAGTTCTTGAGTGTTGCTCGTTCAAAGGGCAAGTTAGTCCAGCTCTTACTAATCAGAGTGATGTCGTTAAAATGCCTAAAACAGCACTGCAAGCTTTGTAATGTGGGAGACAATGGAACTGAGACATAAAATATACAATATTCCTCACATCATCTGTGATTTGTACTATGAAGCTATGATTTATTAGCATGTTTAACATCATTAAGATTACAACAGGCATGGCATGTTTACTGCTTAGAATCCCCCTTTTCTATACCTCCCTACTTCCCTCCATCCTCACCTCATCGTTCCTCCCCCACTGGGAGGACATCTGGTCCCCGACCAGACCTGCCCTCTACTCCCCATCTCCCCTCCCTGCACCCTCTCCTCCCATCCTCTCCACTTCTCTTTCTACAAGCAGGGATCCACTCAGACACAGATTCAAGTGATCTATCGTTTTTTTTTTTTTTTTTACTTGAGACAGAGATTTCTTCAGGCTCTTAGTGCGCACGGTGTGATCTCCTCAAGCACATGGAGAGTCATCTCAAGCATCGTTGAGGAGAGATTTGACCATTGTGAACAAATATTTTGGTTTGCGTCCACTCGACATGTCACAGTTATTAAAGAATCCAGTTGACTGCACACTCTGCAGAGCCAGTCGGACACAGGGACTCAAGTCTGGTACTTGTGTTACACACATGTTTGGTTTACTGAGTATGTATCATCATCACACTAATGCATGGCCATTCAAACTGATGGCCCCATTAGGCTTGGCTTAGTTATTGTCTACAGGTTTCACCACTGATTACTGCCAAGCCTAAAGGTTTATCCCGATTCCCCAAAGAGCTGCCCCACCCCCCTTTTCCCATCACAGCCATCACCATGGCGATGGCTCCCTGTCTGAATCTGAACGTCTTATTTCCCACCTTTTAGTCAGAGGGGGGGCAGGGGGCTTTTAGCTTATAGAGGTCATCCAGGACTGGGACAAACTTAATTAATGGGTTTGTGTTGGCAGTGTAATTATGATCTTTATTAGACACATCAGAGACAATGCTACACACAAGTTTAATGTTGACCTCTTACTGTAGTTTGCACCTACAGCCTCAATGTGTATGTCAGTCACACAGGGGCTGAAGCATCAACAGTGCAGGCTGCTGCTAATGTACAGGAGTTTTTGAGTGGTTTCCACCCACACACAGGATTACTCACACTGCCCTCTCAGTGCTGTGTTACAAAAGCAGAGGGTTACATTAGAAACCTGGACAGAGAGCAGTTTGATCTGTGGATAAAGCAGGAAAACATGCAGGTGGTCAGATTTGGATGACAGATTTTATTTACTGACAACATGAGTTGAATGGGAATGGAAAGTGACTGTGAAGTTTAGCACATGCTGCAGATTCCACTGTTAATAAACTGTAAATATAAACATTTAACCTAATGATTTAATATGTGCTCAAACTTAAAGTTTATATGACTTTTTATTTCTATTTGGCTGGGGCAGTTTAGTTTGAAAGAAATCTTTCTTTGGAAATTGGATTCAGTCGCTGTCTTTTTTTCTGATCGCCTCTGAAATGTCAGATGAGCCAGCATGCAATTATCTGTCAGTTTGCATTATCTTCCAGATCAATCTTATTGCAGAGGAACATCATTAAACCACTGTAGCTATCTCTCTCTATCTGTGTGTGCTTTGTGTCTGTCTTTGTTTTTGCCTCTCTATATCTCTCATTGTCTTCCAAACTGCTGTTTTAATGAAAATTTCTCGATTAAACTTTGGACATAATAATGTTATTTAAACTACTGTGCTTATTTTTCCCATTAAATTTCCAATTAGTTTTACTTGTTTGTCAGTTTTTTTAAAGTCTGTAAAATCTTAACATGTCCTCTTGCTTATTGTGACTGATTTTAGAAGCAGCACACTTTTATTCAAGCAGGTAAAAAATGAAGATCAGTGATGGAGAAAACTGAGTGCTTGCCAGAGTTGTGCAGCAACAAATACAGCAACCAAGATATAATGTTTTTGTTCCTTCCAATATGTTCTTAGTTCTTTTAGCTGTCACACAGAGGTAATGAGATCATCAAAACTACAGGGTTTGTGTGGTGTGGTTCATTATGTTCACAGCTGTGTGACAGTTGCTGTAATCCTCCCATATGGCGAACTAGAGTTTAGTTAATGGCTCTCAAATGGCTTCAGATGGTTTAAATGCTACTATGAACCCAGATGGAGCAGACAGTTGTGTCGTGCCTCATGGTGTACTGTAAACTTTTTTCTTTTTTTTACTTGTGTGTTTACTTAAGATGCAATTTGTGCAGTGTTAATAATTTTTGATGTCTCATTTTCTCATCAGGCATTTAAGGAAATGCTGTATGCGGCCCAGGACCAAGCCCCATCCATAGAAAGTAAGTAGACCCCTTGTTTGGATTAGCAAACCCAGACAAGCAGACACATCCTCACAGACACACACTTCTCAGTGCTCTCTGCCTGGGGCCTGTTTGGGCTTCCCCAGAATAACAGCTCTTCATCTGCTAAAGATAGGTGGAAATCATTGCTCTCATGCTGCCAGTCTCTCTATAGACTGAGACTCAACCAGATCATGTCTAACAACTAAAACTTTACTTCCTATCTAATTATTCATAAAGTCTATCCTATCTTATTAAATTAGGTTTTGGTCCAGCATTAAATAATGGATGGAAGATAGGAGTGAAAACACGCCTTGAAGTGAAGTTCAAAGTTTGGTGGTGTGAAAAAGCTTTTATTTTGTATGTTTGCTGTTGTTTAAAAGATGCTTTTCACTCTTGTACTGAACTGAAAACAACATGAGTATCATTAGCCCATGTGGCAGAGCAGAGCTGGAGTTCAACGGCCATGCAGTGCTGAGTGTCTTTGCTCAACAGCAAAGATAAGGAAGGCCGCTTGCTATAATTAATCCCTGGCATTGGACTGCAAGTGATGCGTGCTGAGGGAAGGAATGTTAACCATTCGTTTTTATTTTAGACACCCATTTGTGGAGGTAAACAACTTCATTTAGCTGCAGAGTGGAGGCTTCGTTTACTGAGTGTTTACTGTATGTGACTGTGGAAGTGAATATTGTGCGTGTGTGTGTGTGTGTGCGTGTGCGTGCATGTGTGTGTCAGCTTCAGGTGCAAAGATCACTTTCAGATATTCGTTGAATACTTTTTTGGCTGTAGTTGGTCCTCAGAATTTATTATGTAAATGAGTCATTAAATGTGTATAAAAGTATATATGGACACTCATTGTGTAAATAGTGTATCTTGCATTTGTGTCTCTAAAGCACACAGGTCTTGTTCTATGATAACATATGAGCTGACTCCTGTTTGAAAACTGTCTCCAGAGGCTGTTAGCAGCGCTCACAGCTCAACATGGATGATAAATCACGTCCTGTCTCAGGTCTTAGCTGTACTCATGGGTCACTGCTCTGTTTCTGTCAGCCTATTGCAAGATAGGTGAGGGTGTCTTACTCATAGAGACAGGATCGATCAATCAGTAGGAAGTCATACTGTGTCAATCATCTTGTACCGTTGTGACGTTTTAACATTCCCTACTGAATCAGATTGATTTGTGTGGTTCTCACACCTTATGTTTTCTCCAACACACAGGATGTTACCAAAACACTGAAGCAGCCAACAAAGAGAATGAACAATGGCATTGTGTTTTAAAATATATCAGTGAAGATAGCCGACATTTGTCTGTCTTTCTGTTTTTATGTGAAAGATAAGAAAGAGGCTGCAATGAAAATAGCAGCAGACAAACAGTGTTAGTTAGCCCTGTGTAGTGCTCTCCCCTGTGGCTGAGGTTTTGTTGACTTTTCATAAGAGAAACCAGATTAGCGGGTGTTATAAAGTCCAAGTTTACTGCAGCACTCTCTCACACTCTCTATCTCTGCCACAAGACATCATCTCTCATATCTGATTACATTTAATCCGGGACAGAACGATATTGGAAAAAATAGTTTGCACTTATATTGCTGTTTGTTTTTACTTTGGTGGACGGAGTGTGAACAGTTTGATTCTCTGTCAGCAATATGCCGATTGAAAACCAGCTGATCTGCAACAATGATCATGATTATCGATAAATCTGAATTAAACTTTCCAAATGAATTGAATTGAATTTGAATGTCCCATGGTAATGGCTTCCTATTTCTGTTTTGCCTGACTTACAGTCCAAAACACACAGAATCCCATTAACTATCACATGATCAATTATTCAATTCAATTACTCAGTTAGTTCCTGATTTGTCATCTGTTGCCCCTCTAATTAATTATGAATTTCCCTTTCAGCTCATAGACCAATAAATGCAATTAAAAGTGCTGACATTTTTATTTGGCAATCAAACGATATGCCATGGTCTTTAAAAATGACTAATAAACGTTTCATTTTACCATTGCACCTTCAAACACTATGAAATTGAAGCACTATACTTTAAACCTTGGTCATTAAATTGAATCAGTTTCCTTCAGCGATAGATCAGTTATGTGGATTTGATTCAAGGGTGAGCCTCTCTCTCCCTCTCCCTGTGTCTCCTGCCTCATTCATTACAAAAAGCAGCATTTTTGGTATTCAGAGGATGCTCCCCTTTGCCTGAGGGAGACAGTTTACTGGGTTATATCCACTTTGCTCTCTCACTGGACACCCTGCTGCACCTGATAGAGCAGTGTGGTAGATAGACACAACGCTGAACAGGCAGCACTTCAAAGCCACTGTCAGGGCCTTTACATGTGGATCTTTAAAAGGTTTTTAGATTGTCACTACATGGCCAACAAGATATGTATATTTGATCTCTCCATTAGTGTTTTATTATCTCTCTTTTTCCATTACATCCTCTATAGCACTGAACAAGCTCCTGTTTGTGCTCTATTTTAATCCCATTTATCATTTTATTTGAGAAGTATGGATTAATAGAGCTTGTTCTAAACAAACTTGCAATGACACATTTGAATAAGCATAGCTATGTTCCTGCACACGACCCTTGACCCCTCATTTCAATCCTTTGTTTTCATCGTTTCTGTCCCTCTATTGGTCCCTGTGAAGCTGTAATTAAAACACACCTGTCTCTGTGCTGTGTGGAGCCAGCGGACGGCAACAGAGAGAACAGCTGGTTGGATCTCTGGATCGCCCTGTTCCAACCATTACAATGAGTTATAACACAATCTAATTCAATTAGACCTCTCATTATTGCAGGGATACGAGAACAATGGCTTGATGTATGAGTGTGATTGTAATATATTCTCTACATGCCATACATGCCTTTATCTATATCATAATATATGTTATTAATCCTCCAAAAATGGGAGGTTTCACTCTGTGTCATTCATTTATTCCCTCTCTCACCCATTCATCCATTCATTCATCCATTCATTCATTGTGCCCTTCATTCTGCTGCTCTGTAAATTCTATTATTGAGATGGTATCTGTGCTGAGCTGGAGTAAAGGAGGAGCTGTGGGAAGATGGCAGTGATGGGACTGTTTGAGTCACACTGGGAATAAGGGTGGGGCTTAAACCTATACTCCCACACACACACACACACACACACACACACACACACACACACACACACACACACACACACACACACACACACGCACTGCACATACACACTGTCTGAGTAGGGGAGTGGGGTGCTACGTTATTGACTTATAGCTCCAGAGAATGGATTTTCCTCTGAGTCATAAGGGTCTGCATGTACAAGATACATCAGACAAAGGAAGAGAAAAAAAATGACTGGATGATTTCTTATCTATCGTCATATATTTGGTTTTATAGTAAAGCGTCTTTTTCAGAATAAAAGTTTGCCTTATTTTCACCACTGCCTTGTGGCTTGGTTGTCAGTTTTCCTCATCTCTTCAGGGCTTTTCATGTTTTATGCAGCCAGATCAATAACTGTACAAAAGCAGTGATGTGAAAATAGCTTTCAATGCCTCTGTGTGTGGTGAAGAATTGCTCGACCAACTCTATCAAAATAGATTTACAAAAAAAGGGTTCACGAAGCCTCCTATATTTATGAAATAACAACGTTATTTAGTTTATTGTTTTAAAAAAGTCATGAACTTTTGGGATTTCTGTCCTATCCCTTTAAAAGACAAGATAAAGATGTTAGTGAATATGCAAGCTGTAAACCTTTTTTGGCGTTGAACATGTCTTAATTGAGGCAAGGTCTCATTCAACCCACACACGTGCTCTGACAATCTCATTATACAGCTCGCTGAAATGCAAATATGTTCCCCCGTACATGTATTCTGCTGAGCAAACTAAAACTGTCTTGAAAGTGATGTTTATGAAAACAGTGCACTGTGCAATCTGTGAATGTTGATCTCTAATTTCTGGGTCTACATGGCAAAACAGATTTCACATAGTTGGTTGATAATATTAATGATAATGACAGTAGTACATTTCAAGGAGCAATAAGAGATCTACTGAATGAAATCATAAAATGACCTTTACCATATCTTCAGACATTAAGGAAATATGGTAAGTTGAAGTGAACTGGTTAAGATTTAACTGATATTACCCGACCTAAAAAGCCTCAGCATTTTTCTAATGATGCAGAGCTGGCTAAACGCAGAAGCTTCCACGTCCGTGACATGGCAACCACCATGTGCATTGACTCTGGGGAGGAGGGGGTGGGGGGAGACGTGTTTTGACTGCAGTACCAATTTTAAATGCTACGTTTTTGAGTTACATATTGCTCCTTTAATTTGTATACGTAATCAAAACCATTCTAACAAAGTACTTTATACTCAATATTAAAGGCAATTGAAAATACACAGAACTAGAAACTTAAGGACCAAAAGAGGAACTTAAAATAATGGTTTTCTTAAAAAAACAAAAACAAAAAACAAACTTTGTTGATGTATCTCTTTCAAAAGTATGGCTTACTTTTAGAGGTAACACCCATATTGATGTCATAATTTTCATATTAAATAATAGGGTATAGAGAGAACTGAATAACAGTCCTTGAACGCATCCTGGTGTGTCTAGTTCTGTGTCTTACCAATCCCAGGACAGACTGTTTGTGTATATGTGATCTAGTAAACAGTTCCTGTCATGACAAACTTAACAGTTTTACGACAGACAAAAAGAACAACAGGAAAAATACCTTTCTGATTGGATGTATGGATGGAATCATGGTGATGCTTATTTTCCAATCTCAGAAACCACAACCACGGCTGCCCTTTTCTCTGCCCTTTTGGCTTTTGTTCTCACAAGCCCCTGGACACATTTTTTGTCACTTTAATTTGGTTGTTTGTGTATTAAAACACAACAGTAAACATGCAGGCTGTCGCTTCTTTTCCAGCTCTACGAGCACCGATCTTACAGGTGTCTTTGTGTCCGTCTGAGTCATCACACCTGATCTACTTAATAGAGCTGAAACATGAATCAAAGCCACAAATTACCTAAACTACACCTCTTGCACAGCACTTATTCTGCTATTTTCTTTCGTTCATGTCGTCGCTCGTCGGCCATTTTGTCTGCGGCTGTTGACGAACATGATAACAGGTTGGTTGAAGCTTGGGTGATCCAGTGCTGATTATTATTCTGCTGGCGTGTATGGTGGAACAGCAGCTGTTATTACTGTTGTGGGTTCCCCTCTGCGTCTGTCCTCGCCCCCTGCATAGAACAGCATTTTGATTTCTTTCATTTTCAGACAGCAAAAAACGAGCAGCATCTTTTTTTTCTCTCTCTCTTATTGAATTCTAAATTATCGAATTATTTGTGATTCATAGCCTATCAATATACACATGAATGCTTTGTCTATTTTGGACTTATAGCCATGGTTACTCTACATCACACGTTGACCGCCTTTTTCATCAGTTTGGTTTGGCTGTCAGTAAACAAAAGCCATCTTGGTTTTCTGAACCAAGGGGTGAGCATATTTGGAGAAGAGGGTGGAGCTGTTGAAAAGAGAAATTTGTTAGCTAAAGCTTATTTAGCAGAATGATACAGTTATACCGTCTGTGCCCAAAGGCTAATACGTTGACTGGCCTATTTGCTAATGAGCTGAGCTAACAAACAAGGTAGGGTGAGCGTATTGTGAGATTCTTACTAATTCCTGCACATTTTTTCCATAAATATAACACAAAACAAACACTAGAATATCACTTAACAAGTACACTGGAGCACACATTTGTCGGATTGCTTTTTTCAATAACACAGAAAGCCATGTTTGTCCAATTAAAGAATGAGAAATTCTCCAAAATGCAGCCACACAATAAACATGGCCTAGAGGACATTCAGTGAGTCAACACACTGGTATATTTTATGAATTATGAATAACTTTTATTCATCTTGGAAAAGTAAATAATTAAATGCATGTACACATATACAGTCAGTCTCCCCAGGCCCAGAAGCAAGGCTGTAGAAACACATACACCTCTGTGTGTTTGTAGAAGGACAGACATATTCTGGCAGAAGGTCAGGTAGGCACGAAGGTGAGAAAAGCAGTGGATGTTGGGGAGACAGATGGACGACAGACAGACAGGTAGAAAGGAAGGTGGGGTTAAGAAGGACTGTCATGTGTCAGCCAGGGTCTCCCACCAGCCTGCATTATTGATAGGCTCTTTGACAAGCTGCTGCCTGTTCTCCACTCAAAGAGCTAATTGTTGTTTTTTGGTGGGGGGTCGGTTTGTCTTTTTGTCATTAATTTTGGCTCCATGTAGATAGATGGGTGGAACACTCCAATCACACCAAATCATATGGAGTGCCATTAAAACATAGCCGCTCTAATTGAGTAAGAAGAATTGATTGGCCCTATAAAATATTTTGAAGCTTATAGGTTGATAAATGACTTTGCTGCTTTAATACCTTACCCTATTGTTGTAAAATAACGTTGTCAATTATTAGGCTGCCTTTTAGGTATTGTTCTTTGCTCCAAACCAGGCAATTTTTGATTCTTCAGAAAAAATGTATGAAGTCCTTTAAAGAACAGAGATTATTAGTCCAAAAATAGACCACCTTGAGATCAAGATCTTACCAAATTTAAGTAACTAATTGCAATCAAAGCAGGAAATGTCTTGAGTATGAGCATCCATAATAGAACCGAAGGAATATGATTTTCTTTTCACCTTAGCAGGTTGAGCTTCCAGGGTGCATTTAAAGCAGCACAGATCCGCCAAAGCATTAAATGAAGGAGGTGGATTGTGAGATTGGTCCTTTCATGAGGCTTTTGACAGTATTAGAGGGGAGGGAAGCATGGGGGTCAGGGTCAATACAAACCCAGGATCACTATCCCAAGGTCAGGCACTAATCGAACGGAGGTAATGAACAATGAAATATGTGATAGGTAATTGGATGAGGACCTGGATGAGGAGACATGGGCAGTATTGTCTTTTATGTCTGCTTTGATTTTTAAGAAAGAGTAAAGAAAAGGAAACAATGAAAAACAACAATAAATGAACTGAATAGTATTGTGGATGTCCAGTTTGGAAAGAGACAGAAGCAGAGAGAAAGAGAGAGATCCTTTAGGCAGCAGACAGACAAACAGACTGAGTAGGAGGTCCCTGGGCTCATCTCCAATGCATGTTGCCCTGCATTAGCACTACAGCCATCCTGCAAGAGAAAGACAGAGAGAGAGAGAAAGAGAGAGAGAGAGAGAGAGAGAGACCTTAATAGATGAAAGTCTCCTATCTATCCATCCATCCATCCATCCATTATTCATTGGTGAATTAGATCTTGCCTGAATGAAGGAGAGGAAAGATGGGGAGGAGGTTAGGAAGAGAGGGGGAGAGAGGTATCTGTTTTGGTGCTAGGAGAGGGTGAGGAGTTCAGGTTAAGATGTGGCTCATGCAGGGATGGTATTTTTAGATTTTGGCCGTTTTAAAGAGTCTCGAATGATGTGATTTCCACTGGTGTAAATTTAGTTCTGGCAAAACAGGATTTAAGATGAGAAGGAGGAGAGAAGGGGCAGAGGATATAGGGGCTTTGGTGTAAGTATAGGGTATAAAATGATGAAATGTTGATGTTTTTGATGGGGCTGGATCAGGGAGAAGGTTAAAGGAGAGGTTAGTAGTGCTCAGATGAGCAAACAGATGCACCAATGAATTGTTATTGGAGGAACTATAGGGGGATTGGAGTGTTAATAGCAGGTGCTTATGATGTATGGCACAATCACTATATTAAAAGTATCACACAGACCAGATGCAATAAACCATAGGTGAACAAGGAAATGCAGGCACAGGAAGGTACAGGTCAAAAGCAGGAACAATTCATTATGTGCATTGCAGTCGAGAAATCAAATGCACACCAATAAGTACACAACAACAACAACAACAGCAACAAGAGCAATCAAAAGCATAGTTATCACAAAAAGCATTTGCAGATTTCACAAAACACATTCACAGCTAGCAAAAAACAACTGCAGCACTGGCTAGAGGTGAAGAAAATTCATCTTAAGTCATTCTATAGGCCGCGATTCAGAACTCCAGTTAGCTAGCAGAAGCATGTCAGCTGTAACTAACATGAACTCGAGGTAGAAGTAATCCATTTTCAGCTTATGTCGCTGGATTAAACTTCTAATGGAACTTATTTAGACTGTCTTTCTCCTCAGAATCCACTTGACCCTCGTGCTTGCATTCATTACTGGAATTAACCCACTATCCCTTTTTCAGCTGAAGCTATTAGCCTCCAACACACAAACTTGTTTGTTTTTCTTCACCAAAACTTTTTGAATCTACTAGACAATAAACTACAAGAGTAATGTGTTTCTATTTATTTTTTCCCACACATGCAATCGGATAAAACAAGACAACAAATGATACGACACAACAAGTAGCAAAAAGTCATGATCTGTGTCACGTTAGCAACGTCAGTCAGTATATATACAACAAAAGTACAGGTCTGTGAGTGAGCTGGGGATCAGCCTCATTAGGGCTTCCATGAATCCTGAAGTCAACAACCTAGCATCACTGTCTCAGTCTGTTCCTTTACGAGTGACTTTAAATATGTGTGCACATCTGTTCTGGCCTTGGCAATGATCTACTGATCTCCATAACTTATGAGTGTGCTGCCAGTGTAATGAGAATGACCAGAGCATGCTGTGATCTCTACGTCTTCAAAGACAGACAGAAGCCTAATGCCAATTCTGAAGAGGACCACAGAATAGTTTTTTCCTTTACACCAAAGAGAATACAATTTTAAGTTTAAAATAACAGAAAGCATAGCTCATATAATCTGGCCCTTTGCCTGGTACATAACTGGAGATCACATACATAGCTGAGCTCAACAATCTGAAGCATGTGAGGCATGGGAATGTAATGAGATCTTGTTTGCGTTGATTATAAATCAGCTGTCGAGGCCTCAAGGGTTTGGTGTATTTATTTAGCTTTAGCATGGCTTTTAAATCCATAATCTACCCTCTGTTATTAGGTAAATTATTGTTATTAATCAGCAATGAGAAGCCTAATACCCAGTTTTGGCTGTCTGCCAGCAGATCAGCCAGTCGCTGCTGTGAAAGCGATCAGTCAGAGCTGACCGCTTGGCATTTATCTAGAAAGGAACCACATCAGGCTGAAGTGATGGATTCATTCAAATAGATTTCTTTATTGACTGAATTGCTTGGCTCAAATAAAAATATGTCAGGGAATTGAAGTGTATCTGCAGCTTCAAATTTCCCATGCACCCAAATGGCATCTGTACTGTATTCACAGATTGAGCTTCAGCTCTTTGAGTAACAGAACACAATGCAGGGAAGTGATGATGGATGGCTATAGAGAGAAGAATAGAGACATGGAACCTTGTCTCTGCTCTGTGTGTTTTGACGTTTTTATCTTTTACACTGCAACTTTCTGCTTCTCATGCGTAAAACTGACTAGACCCACAATCAAAGGCATATACACACATTCATGCACAGGCTCCAACAAACAGGCACATACGGCGTTGTATTCAACAGGGGGGGTGTGGGTGTGATTGTGAGCTATAGGTGATGACAGCAGGGCCATATGCCGATTTATTTCTGGTGTTTTTTCTTTTGGCACTGCATTTAGAGTACAACCAATAAAACAGTTCCACAATATTCACAAGAAGACATATTTATAAGACATTCATTGCTGTACAGTAAAGAGGATTACACAATGATACACTCTTTCCGATCTTGCCTTTTAATTCTCCTATATACATCAGTTATTCACACTGTGATCAGGCTACTGTATTTTATTTTAGACAAGTTGAATTGTTTTATGTTTTATATGTTTAGTTTCTGATGGGCCTTGTAAAGGCGTTGTGATGTGTGGGTGGGTTTGCATTGTGTTTTTTTTATGTGTGTGTGTGTGTGTAGCTTATTGTAGATGACACAGTGTCCTTCACCGTGTGCTGCATCGTCTCTCTGGAGAAATGTTCAGATCCTGGCTCAGATTGGCTCGAAGGCCTTGAAACGCTGTTCCAAGGTACCAATCACATGAAACTCATATGTCGACGTCTCCTCTCTATACTGCTGTATCGACTTTCAGCTGATTGTCAACACAATCACAGGCATCAGCGCTACACCTGGCAGCAGAGCGATCTATATCATGGCTTATATCTCGGGGAAAAAATGGTCATGCAGCAGAGAGTTTGACTTTAAATTTAGGACCTCAAATTGTGTGTGGGTGTGTGGGTGCATGCGCGCGTGAGTGAATGAAGTGTGGGTTACAGAAGTGGCATATATTTGTGTTTGCCTCTCTCTCTTTAAATTTCACCCTCCACCGTTTAGCCTATGGGCGACAAGAGAAAGAGACAGTCAGAAAAGACAAAGAAGTGGGCAGAGGGACACTCAGGGTTCAGATTGGCAGAAAAAAAATGAAAAAAGGAATCATGAGAGGAAAAAAAAAAGAGGTGACATTGGTGGTAATTGGAGAAAAGGCAGCTAAAGCCTCAGGGAGCCTCTTCTTCCAGGCATTACTATCACTAACATAAAATGTGTGAGAAATGAAAAAGATCTGGAGGCAGAATAGAGAACAGAAGCTGGCTGAAACACTTTCATTTGCCTATTCGTTAAATTTGTATTCTAGGCACATTCTTACTTCTTTGATGGCTGCAATAATAACTGTTATTTGAGTTCAATACATCTGAGGTCAGAGGATAGTTCTTTAGGGGCAGAAGAAAATTGTTCCAGATTGAATTTCTATTCTTTTTTACTCTATATCACCATCTTCTAATCCAGAGAGGAGAGACAGATATCAATAATTTACTGCTATTGTTTCCTCCCGGACAGCCTGTCTGTTTTTATATTAAATGCTGAATTATTAACAGTGTGTGAGATTGGAGATGTGGCGAATCTCCCTCCTGATGCTCGTGAATCACTCTCTGGCAGCAACAGCAGCCAAAATAAAAACAGGTAGATGGTTAAAGAAGAGGGTAATGAAAGCAGCATTAGTGCAATTTTGATTGTATTGTTTATTTGTAACAATGAGACTCTACTCAACCTTTTTCTCCTCCACATTCCCCATTACTGTAGACCCCATTTGTGTCACAAATAAAGACACACACACAAACACACACAGGCACACACACATGCACACACACACACACACACAATTATTACACAAACTCATTCAGTGTCCCAAACAAAATCCTGCTGACTTTGTAGACTTTTTTCATATAATCCTTGACATGCGATTAATCCATTCATGAATTAAATGAATAGTCAAATCACATTTTTGGCTGATGTAATTCACTGTAGGGTTCTTTATTCATGAACTCAGTTATGTGACTTAAAATGACAGTGACAGCGTACATTAATAAACATTATTGTAAATGTGCAAGTTGAGCAATCAATGCTAATTTCTCCCTTCATTCCCAGAGCAGGTGTAATGACAGCTACTAAAAACCCATAGTAAAAACCTTTAAACACAAACAACTGGTCTAAATATAGCAGAGCCCATATAGCAGTGTGTACATTAATCTTTTACCGCACAGCGGGTGCGTGATGTTGTGTTCTCCTTCTGCCGTCTACAGAAGTGTCATCTTGACTTCTAACCAGCGATGCAATAAAAATCGAGACGCTCCTTGATGGCTTTTCAGCAGAAACAACAGTTTGTCTCTGTTTTGCATTTTGTCCTCGGGGCAAACTGCGCGGCTTCTTTTCGACAAGTGCCATCTGATAATTAGGCCTCATAATCATCCTATTAGTATGCAGCTCGATTGAGCCGAGAACAGCTTATTGTTCCCCTGGCTTGGGCAGCAGCCATTGGTAAGGGGATTATTGCAAATTTCTTGTTAGTGTTTTTATTACAATGAATCATTTGTGTAATGACTTAAATTGCTGTATTGTTAATCTTAGAAGCATTTATTCTTAATGCAGCAAGGACGCCGGAGTGTAAAATGATAGTAGTTTTGTTAAATCTTCTGTCAGGATGCTTGGTAATGATTTTGAAAGCACAAAATCATGTGGCTGGAGGGAAGTGGCTCCATGTTTTGAAGTCTGTACGATTGTTAGATTTAGGATTGTAACCTTATTTCACTGTGCTTTTCTGTGGACTCACAAAGCCGAGTCGAGCTGTCTCCATCACCGTTACCATGGCACCAAAGAAAGAGACCAGAATCACTTGAGCCTTGTGTTGTTCCTCTGACATCCAGGGTCCAAACACAACAACTGTAGAACAAGTAGAACTAAAGGCTGGGGTGTTAGGTTGAATTTTAATACTGTCTGCTGAAAGCATGCTGACACTTTCTGAGAACACAAACAGGCTAATGGACCTAAACAGACTAAACTAACTATTTATAGTGGGATAATGCCATAATCCTCATACCGTGTATACTATATTAATATTATAGCTAAGATCACTTTCAATGTGGCAAAGTTAACGGATGAACCAAGATTTTTTTTTTTTTTACATGTATTTATTTTTGTATATATATCGTAAGGAACATTTTCTTTTTAATTCTGACATTTTTCTCAGAATTCGTACCAACTCTTTTTTTTTCCAGTGGAAGAGTATTACTTGACGAGCAATCAACCAGTTATATTACACTTCTTGTTAACAGCACTAATGCTGCTTCTCTTCATACCTTACTGCTGGGCATCACTTCTGTAGTGATTCCAGAGGTTTTAGTTGTCTGTATGTGTGCATGTATCGCATCTTGAAGGGTCGATTTGTCTGCTATGACAAAAAAAACCTGAAAGATAATGTTCGCAGCGGGGCTTTAGGAGGCTCATTCACTATGTTCCTCAACTGACACACACACACGCACACACACACACCTTTTCATACCACTCTGAAACCACAGAAATCTCCCGCTCTGATTTGGTGGTCTATTTATACAGAGGGCAGATGAAGGGGATGAATGGGAATTCAGAGCCCCTGTGCTCGCTGCTGGTTGACAGACAGTGTCTGCCTCTCTCCTACATGCTGCTCTTTAAACTCAGCTAGAATCCACCCCATGCTGCTGACTGACTCACACACACAACCACAACACAAGTGCCACTCACAATGGACGCTCTTCAGTTTGTATGTCACACACATACTCTACTCAGCATGGATCACAAACAAGCCATGCTCCCAATATGTTTCTCCAACACTTCCCCAAAACAAGCAAACATTATACATATAAACTTGTGAGGACCTTGGCTGGTTAGATGCATTCCTCAGATCCTGTAACTTAAACTTGAAAGTGTTGAGATTTATAAGTCTTAACTTTACATAAAGTCCACACTTGCCATCTTAAACTCTTTGCAATTATTAGATATTAGTCAGTTGATGATTATAAAATATCAAGCAATTTAAGCAAGCCATTTAGATGTTACGACCAGTGAATTTAGGACCCAGATGCAGGACACAAACAGAGGGGTTGATTGGTAATGAGGTTTATTGTGGCAAATGGAGATGAAGATGGGTTGAAGATTCTGGAGGTTAGCAGAGTGAAGGGGGTGAAGGCTGACCAGACCAGAGTAGGGTGTGTGAGTGTGGCTGAGCAGTCTTGAGTCCAGAGAGCAGGTTGAGGCAGATGGCTGAGCAGGAAGGCAGGTGGGTGAATGGTGATCCTGAAGCAAAGGAAAAAACAGGGTGAGACTCAAAAGCCAAAACAAGCACAAAAGATTAATTTCAAAGGTTTTTTCAAAATCTTAATTTCGCCTGAGCCGTAGTCTACCGCAGTAGTTGATACAACGATCTGGCGATGAGTGGATGGAGAGCCGGGGTATATATACTGCTGAGTTGATGAGGAGATGGAGAGCTGGTGTGCAGGTGAGAGCAGGTGAAAGGAATAAACCTCAATCAGGAGGGAGCCAGAGTGAGAGAGCCATGACATTAGAAGAGTACCCCCATTAGTAATAATTAAGATTGAATAAATCTATATCTGTGTAGCCACCTAATGAAGACACTAAGCATATCATGAAGGCTTTGATATTTGTGCTTGTTTTTGAATTACTTCAATAAAACATTGGTACTTCCTGCTCATGTAAATCATGTTAATGATATGACTCCCAATCACAACGAGGTCAATATGCTCCTAATCTGATAGAGTGAGGAAATTGCTCCTAATGTAATAATCTGAAGTATTGGATTCCTCCCTCCCTGCCTGGATGACAAAGGTAGAATGATGGCTCATTCATAAGTTAGAGTTACAGTATAATAATGCGGATGTGTGAGAAGTTCAGTGAGGAATTTGAGGTACGAAATGTATTCAACGTAAATATTTTCTCAAGTATACGAGTAACTGATGTTTTATATGAATGTGTGAGGAATCTAGACTGTGTTGCTTTGAAGATGCACATTCAAAAGACACAAATACTTTTTGTGAATTCTGCAGTCGTTCCTGTTTTAGCCCATCTTCTTTTTCAACATTGCTCTTTAATACTACCTCTGATGTCTTCTGTTAACTTTCCTTTTTAAAATTCTTAGCTGCCTTTGCTTACTTTTTGATTCATCAGCTTTCTCTTTACATCTCGTTTCACCCTCTCTCTCTCTCTCTCTTCTCTTCCACCTTTTACCACCCAGATGATCCCTTTTGTCCTTCTTCACTTCCTCTAAATATGACAACACTTTTTCCTTGTCGTTTGAATCTCTACACGTAAAATAAACATGTTACTCAAAGAGCTATAACTTTTCATTTCTGGCATAATGTTGCCTTATAGTGTAAAACAACACAGTCAATGTGTTCCTGCATTTCATATCAACTCTTTCTGACTGCAGTTTCCGAGCACTGTGCAAAATTGGTTCTCCCTTTCTGCAGAATATGTCTTGTTTCATGTGTGCTAATCTGCCAGCTTCCTGATATCTGCCCTTCTTGTTAAATACGTTTGTGTGAGTTTGTGCATGTGTCAGTGGTGTTTTCCTCCTTCTTGCATTTCAGCTCATTTTGTCCTCAAAGTGGAGCTGTTTAGTGCGACTCTTATCGAGAGGCTGCAGCTGCTGTTGTGAGAATACCAGGGCAGCCTGAGGGACACCTTCACACAAATGCTCACACATGCACACACAAACACCTTGGTTTACATAACCCCAACTGACTAAGGCACACTCCCTTACACTGTCATGAATAGTAAAAGGTTGTTGTGATATTTACCTGCAAAAATTAAATAGCTGACGGGGTGGGTTAGTGTCTCACATTGTTCATGAATATAGAAACTATTAATACAGATCTACTAATTGAGCTATAAATGATTTCCTCCATCAGTCATGAAAATCAACAATGTTTTTTGTGATGATAAATGATTTTCCTCAGGATTTGAATTGTAATCTTCCACCTACATTTTCAATGGCGGGTGTTTCCTCTGTAGCTGTACTTTGCTGTATAAAAAGGAAAGCAAGACAGTAAATATCGCAGAAATCTTTCCATGATATATGACGACCTTCGCCAGCGGCATGCTTAATCTCTTGGGTGATGATGTATTTCAAGGTATGGCACAGTCCATGGTGTGCTGGCTATAATGTTACCTCTCTGACCTCCTCTGTTAATGGCATGGCCACCATAGGGTTAATGGGGGCAGAATTTCCTCCACCTCTAAAGTGCTGCCTCAATGTGTTTTACTCTATGGTTACAGAAGAGGAGCATGCATGGGCTCCTGTTCAGCCCAGATTAAAGGCCCCAGTTTGGACTATTGACACAACACTTATCTTGTTTTTATGAGTCCAGCAGCTTCTATCTATAAACATTAAGAGGTTGACGTGTGCACAGCCACGCACAGAAGAATGCACATACACTCACTTACCTCAGCGTGTCTCACTACATGGACAGGTCAGTTACAGTGTTACTCCCACTACCGCCCAATCTTCTGCCATGTCTGTGCACCTCTCTTCTTCAGCTACTGAGGGCGAACAAGAGAAGCCAAAAGGAGAGCCGCTACTGCTCCTTAAACAGAATATTGCAATATATCTTTTTGTAAAATTGATTGAATTTGTCCACATTTGTAGAGCGTTTTTAATTGTATTGCGAGGTATCGTTACATCCCTAGCTCTGAGCTCAAGACTATGTGGAGATCTGGGGTCTCGTTTATAAAACAGTGCGTAGAATCCATACTAAATATGTACGTGCGCTAAAAACCCGAAAATACTTCAGATTTATAAAAGCATTCGTACACACACGTGCACGCAATGTTCCCTTTATAAATCACGATCCACCTGGAAATGTGCGCACGTAGATTAGCCCCATGTTCCGCCCTCTACACGCCCACATTCAAGCATAAACGGTCAATGCAAAGCAGCTCGTGATTTAAGTGATTTAATGACTATGTAAAAATACATGCGTACATGTTTTTGCACTTATTAAACCTTGGTTGTTTTAATGGCTTGGCAATAATTAAAATATGTCCAAAAAATGCTGCTAAAAAAAAACACTTTTCAATTTGAACATTGTCTTATCAAGAATATAAGTGGTAAATGTATTCATGTTAATAACATGTTATAGAACACTTAACACATGTTAAGTGTTTCAATCACAGATCAAACTGATTAGCTACTTTTAAATCCCAGGTCAAATCAAAACGTTGATTTGGAGAGTCATGACACCCTTTCTCTTATCAACTCATTTTATGTGTTTTAACTTTTCCTCATTCTGAAATGTTATTTAGTTCATTCACTGAATCCTTCATTTTTTTCAAGTTGTAAATGATTAGTCTGACTCGCTGCTGTCTTTCTTCAAATCTTTTTTTATTTTACAATTGACTTGTTAATTAATTATCACTTAACAACTTGATATGCCACAAATCCAAAGTACATCAAGTATAATAGGTCAGGCTAGCATTCAAACTTCATACAAGTCCCTTGTCCGTTGATTTTTTATTTTTTTATTTTTTTGTTTATTTCAGTCAGACAGACAACTCACATTTGCATTTGTTGGGATGATATCAACTTAAAGCTGGATACTGGGGTGATGGTGGGGCCGAGCAAGAGTGCAGTGCTGGGGCAGATGAGAAGGAGCAGAGGGAGAGAGGAAATCTTGTAACCTTGTTGTACTAATTTTGTTCAAAGTTTTTGTCATGTGTGGTGATTGTTTCAAAGCATTTGTTGCTTTATTTTAGCCACGAGAGCATGCTACAGCACCACAAAAACAAAGTTAATTTAGTTTGATTTGCGTGTTATTTTTATATGTTAAGATTTCTTTCACTCGTGTTTTCATTATTTGCTTGTTTTTCAAATTGTTAAGATTGCTTGTGAAGTTCTTGATTGTGATTTTGATTTTTGAGAATCCTTAGCCACTTTTTAACTCTCTGTGGAGCAGCGGCACAGGCTAGATCATTTTCCATCTCTTCAAAATGATGCATGTTTACATCTGAAAAGCAGAGCTGTGAAGAGAACCTGTGAGTTTTGGGCAATTGTTTTTCTTCAGGGGGGCGGTTCCATTAGTGTGTGCTGTCACATGAAAGCTATGAATTGGAAGGAGGTGATGATGGATAATTAATTAAGTAAGTGTGAAATCAGTGCAGCTTGAGTTGTCTGCCTGTACTTACTAGCAGGTGTTATCTGCCTCACATGAATTTATCTGACTTTGTTGACAAAAAACATTATAGAGTCAGAGATCTTGCTGTAGACCCAGCTATAGATGCCCAACTTCTGCTCTGGAGCCTTTTCCAAATGTTCAGGTGCTTGTGTATTAGGAAGGGAGTTGTCCTCCTCCTCCTGCTGGCCGATTTCATCCTCCAGCTCACCCCTAAATTGTGGAGTCGCTGCATTGGGGGGAAGATTGTCCACTTCTTCTTGTTGGTGTAGTGTCTCTCTCAGTTCCTCGATCACCCTTAGCAAGGACTTCTTGCTTTCAGAAGCCTCCTCAAGCAAGAGTTTGATCTCCTGCTCCTTTCTTTGTTGGAGGGCTTCCTGTTCATTCTCAAGCCTCCGGATATGCTGCTGCAACTCCAACACCTTTTCAGGATGACACTTCTTTTCTTTCTCAAGTTGCTGCTGCAAAATTTGGCAATTTAGTATTTCAGCCTTGAACATCATTACATTCCTCAGGTGCATCTTCTGGTTTGAAACTTGGAGTTTGTAGAGCTCATTCCTGGTTTCTTTTTCCTTGTTCAAACTCAACTGTTCCTGGCTCATCTGATAAGCTAACTGCTCTTTAAGTTCTTCCAGTTGTTTTTCAACTCTTATTCTACGTGTCTGCTCCTCCAAATAATTGGTCCTCTCGTCGTGAAACAGATCAGTCTGTTGCTTTAAACTAGCATTGGTTTTGTGGACATAATAGGTCAAATATTCCACCTGATCCCAGAGGGTTTTGTTTTCCTTCTTCTCGTACTCAAAGCAAACAGAGCACTCAGCAACCTTTTGCTCCTGACTCAAACTATAGTTTTGGGCCATTTGAAGTTGAGCCCTGAGCTCCTCGATCTCTTTGAGAAGAGCCTTCTTTTCTGTCCCGCTGAAAACATTGTAAATGTTTAGGATCTTGGCCCTGGTCCAATTATAGGGGCCAGGGACTGAAAGAACTGAGAGTCTGGAAAGCATGTTTGAGAAGAGTTTCACTCACAATGGTATCTGTAACCTGATGAAATGTGCAAGGTGAAATGAGCTGGCTCAGGTTATCTATAAGCTTCAGAACTGATGATGTCATAATGAACAGAATGAAACTGCTTTGATGTCTGATGTCACTTTGCAGATTGCATCATCAAAAACACTCCATTTACAGACCATTTAAAAAACAACAACAAAAACACGTTCAGTTCATACAGGGAGATCCTCACAGAAGAGCTTTCTCTAACTTTGTAAATAAACAATATTACGAGGTGTTTTCAGACCGCGCAGTTCTGGGGACTTTTTGAAGAGGCAACAGCCCAGGTTGCATTTTACTGCCATACCCACCAATTTTCTCCTAGCTTGAGTTTTATGTGCGGCCGGCTCAAGCTCTTTTGTACTTCCATTAAGAGGTATTGCACCGCCAGCCCAAAGAAAAACGTAACTCTCTATAGATGCAAAATAAAAACCTCTCAGTGATGACATAATGCACACAGTCCATTTACACCAAGCTCAGCTTATGTGCTCATACGACTCCTTTTTGAACTTTTCAAGCCCTCTACTGTGTTTCCATTGTAGCACTGGACTACACAAACATGTAGATCTAGGGGCGCTGGTGGAGCAGTGGTTAGAGCGCGCGCCCCATGTATGGAGGCTGTAGTCCTCCAAGCGGGCGGCCCAGGTCGGAATCCGACCTGTGGCTCCTTTCCCGCATGTCGTTCCCTACTCTCTTTCTCCCTGGTTTCTGGCTCTATCCACTGTCCTCTCTCTCTAATAAAGGCACAAAATGCCCAAAATGAAATCTTAAAAAAAAAAAAGTGATGGTTAGTAAAGAGTTTGCACCTAAACCTGATGTTATGCAAAAACTCCCTCCGTGCTTTCTCCATCTCTGTTTTCAAATACGGCGACTTAAATCACTGAAATATTTTGTATTGCATCCATACTTTCATTCACCATAAGGTCTGAGGATCCCTCACCTCATCTCTCATATTCTCATCAGAGTAAAATATCAAATATCTTATCTGTCATGGTGAATGTCTTCGGCATTTCATCGATTTCTGGCTAACTTCTTTACTGTTAGATAAAACATTCAAATAACCTTAATCTTGCAGATGTTAACTTTAGATGACTCCTCCCCCAGTTCAATCTATGTCTCCATAGAAAATCATTTTATTAAGTACAGGCTGTCTTGGACACTACCAGGGATGATAACTATTTGAATCAGCATTGTCACACTCAGCAGTGATCATGAGCAGGTAAACATGGTGACCAGTAACATTTTTGCTCTGTGGTATCCCTTATTATAGTATTTAGCTAGGCTATATGTTGTGCTGTGCGGAACTGTACGGCCTCACATAGTCTCATAGTTTAAAGTTGGGGCCTGTATCAGACGTCCTGTTAAACAGCAGAAAGAAAGAAATTCATTGAAAGACTCCGACATGTTCAATTCATTTGCAAGACCCAAAGCTGCGTATATCAGAAATGTTTGTATTATCATGCAGCTTTGCAGCTGATCAGAGGGAGAGAGAATGGGGATGAGCGGATGAGATGTCCCTGTAGGCTTCACTTCCTCTGTACCTGAAGGATCAAAGACAGGGAGCCAACCAGACATCACAGAGAACGTCAGCCTCAGTTAGGCGAACAGATTGCCTTGCCCAAACGTATGTCCCTCAAATTGAAGGAGAGAATGTGGGTTTATGTGTCATTGTGGGTGTGTGTGTATATGTGTGTCTGAGAGAGAGAGAGAGAGAGAGAGAGAGAGAGAGAAAGAGTGAGAAAGACAAAGACAAAAGAGAAGAGAACTTGGTGCAATGCAACCTATTACACTACGCATCATGCAACCTTTCTCAGTCCAGGCTGAGGTTCCTCTGTTGTCAAGTTTTGGGATGAATACACACACACACACACACACACACACACACACACACACACACACACACACACACACACACACACACTCACACATTCTGGGCAAGTATTCAAGGTAAACACTTTAATAGAAATGTGTTTTCATCTGTCACATCCAGACAGCTTACAGGCTACATGCCGCTGAGACGCACCAGACCAAATTATGTTTTCAAACTTAATTTTCTTTCATGTCATGCTCCTTCAACTCTCACACCTCAGAGCGCATGTTTTTCTGCAAGTCTAGGTTAATTTAAATATTTGCCATAGTTTGTGGGTAAAATCTAGATTGAGGCAGAACACAAGTTCACAAAGTGTCCCCTGGTTAGTGTAAATTAGGAAAATCAGGTTTTAGGATTAAAAAATGAATTCTCTATGTACTACTACAGAAATAATTGGATTTATGAGAAGCCGTGACTACTTTAAGGAATGGCTAAAAAAAACAGATATAAAAGTTCACTAATTGATTTTTTGTGACGTCGATAGATTACTAATTGAAATGACTTTCCAGATCTGGTATTCACGGCAGCGCTGAGAACTAAGTAAACAAACACTTGCTGTAGTTTCATCCCTCATCAAAGTGTGCTAAAGCTTATCAGGTGGCTTTTAACCTTGTAACATCCACAGATGGCAAACAATCAGGCATTCACTGGGCTCTTTTGGCTGTGATTGTAGCTCCCTGCAGAACAGCAGCCGCTTGTCTTCAGTCATCATTGGCTAAGGTGTGAGCTGATGCCTGTGATTGGTTGATGCTGGTTAGATACAGGCTGCTGATGCTAGCTGGTGGGTTGCCTGGATACAGCCATCCCTCACTGTGTAAGTGGCCTTGGCAAAGTGACGGACAGCATAAGTACTCTGCAGAGGAATTTGCCAATCTGTTGATTCTGCTGAAAATGTCTCTATCTGTCTCTGCGTCGCTCTAAAAAGCTCTTGAACTCCTTGTTTTTGTCCTGAGTCAGATTACAGATGGATGGTAACGTTTCCAAAACATACACTTTAAATAAACACACAAAGATGTTCTATCAGGCTACGTTTATTATCTAGATTAAAAACCAAATCTTAAATTCGTGATGGAAGTTACTTTTTCTGACGTATCACTCCTGTTGGGCCTGTGGCCTCTTACTGCACTATGCGGTTTCGTCCTCAGTGCTGTATGGCCACTCCTCAGAGTCTGTGCCCAGCAGACCACCTGCTGGCTCTTCTCTGAGTGGACAGACTGAGGGCTTCTATGCTGCAAATTCTGCGTGTGACAGAGGCGTAGACTGCTAGTCTGAGGTGTCTTGTTTTCGTTGCTTTGGGAGCTTGTCCACACACCGATGGCACCCCTTTTTTTTTCAGAATAGAGCCAGGTAAACAGACAAAGTGAAATGTGCCAGAGCTCTGCAGTCGTTTATCTACGGACTCGCAGAGTAAATTAACTCATTAAAGTTAATGTGCTCAGTGGTCATTGAGTGGCCGGTGGAGCATAAACAGACCAACAGATGGTTCTCCACAACTGGACTGTAGTTAAATAGGACTATTACCATGTCCTTTAACACCTTCTTTATCATCTGCCATCAACATGTTAGTTTATCCCAGCAGAAGCCTCAAGGATCCATGTGTAAGTTTATACGTGAAATGATTTTAGCCAATGACACCTACCTGCACTGCTATGTCCTCTTTACAGACATGGCAGAATGACTTCCTGTCAGCCCCTCCCTAACTGATTGCCTCTCAAGGCCGGTGACATGCTCCCGTTGAACCCTTACTTCTGTTGCCTTGACGACTGTTCTCGCGCTGGGCGGGGTACCCCTCATTTTCCAGTGATGGTGCGATAAGTGCAACAATTATGTAAATTCTGTCATACCGAAGGGTTTTTGCAGATTAACCATACCAGGCTGAAAAGCTCTCAGTCCCGTGCTTTCGTCTCTTAAGTTCTGTAGTTTGCATTTCAACCTGCATTGTTGCATTTATTTATTCCTTTGATTCCATTCTTTATGCATCCCTTCATTTTCAATATAGATAAATGGAAACGGGTGACCCATCTAAATTAATATACAGATAGAACAAAGAGTTTTGGCAACACCCACAACCTGTAAACTACATAAAAAAAATATACACAAAGGAAAATATGTGATGAAGGGCATAGCTGTGTCCAAAATCACTCTCTTGATTACTAATAAGGTTTTCCCAACAGATACTATGTTGATTCAGATATGTATATGATGATCATTCTACCTTCATTCTTTTTCCTATGAGTCACAATGCTTTGTTCTGTGGGAAATCTATGCTTAATGCTGTGTCCATTTACCGTGGTTTAGGAATTATCTCTATAAAATGTCAGACCTTAAAAAATGATGTATGTTACCCCGTTGACTTTGTGTTTTCTTTGAAGAGGAATCTCAAAGATGTGTAAAATGTTTAGTGTCATCCCTTAATTCACCCAAAACTTCAGACGTACCTTACGGCTTAATAAGGTTACATCTTAAATCTCTTATTGCATGTATTTTATCCTCAGTGGCTCTGCATTCATTTGCGTCCTCTGTTCATAACTGAACACAATCCTGTTAGCAGTGCTTTGGTTATGGTCTGGAAGTCTGCGCAAGTGTTCATTATGAGCGTGCTCTTGTTCTCACTTCCAATAACATCCCTGTCCCTGAGAGAGGGGCTCTTGGGGGCTGCTACGGTTACACCGGCACTGTTTGGATTTGGCACTAGCTCCACTTTACAAGGATTAACATGAATCCCTGGAGAGCTCAGGCTTGGATCCTGGCTTGTCTACATAGTGCTATTCTTCTTTGTATGTCTCTGTAGATTCACTTATTTGTGAATTAGAAACATGTGTAGCTGTGTGTAATGTTTGACTTACATTACAGTGTTTTAATGTTATAAAATTAGGTTTAAAGAGAAAACTGTCATTGAAGAAGGGAGAGAAAATACAGAATTGTATGGTAAATACATTTACATTTACAAACATCTTCTCTGCAGGTACATTTCCATAGTTTCTTAGTTTTTGTTATCTGTATACAATCTCCATCTAAGATTATATACAGAAAAGATGATCTCCCCTGCCCCTCTTGTGTAAGTAGTGCAAGCAGCGTCTGTTACAGGTTACAAGAAACATCCACTGTTATCTCATGTTTAATATGAACTTTCTAATGACGTTTAACTCATGCAGCATGTTAGTGCCGATGGGATTGGCTACGACTTTTAGCTTCCTCAATGCTCATCTGTTGTCTGTTGTATTGCTTGGGAAACTTTAAACATAGTAATGATGAAAATTTAAAATGAAAATTTCAGATCCATTTAGATCTGTTATTTTGTGGGCCGGTAGGCTCTGGCACACATTACCTCCACTTCTAAAGTTTACCCCTTGGCGTACCAGGATTTCTTACCACCCTTTGCCCTCCTCTCCACAGCTTACAGCTTGTATCGCCGATTATTAACAGCATCTAAAATACATTACCCATGGGCCTTTGGCAAACAGAAGCAAGTTAGAAAATGTGAATGTTTTCTCACTGTGTAAAGCCTGGCTGATGTTTTTCCAGGTATTTTTGGTTGTTCCTATTATTTTGGAGCTGCAAATCTGGAAATCTGTAGCATGTCATTTAAAAAAAATGGAAATAATATTTTCTGAGGTAGCAGAATACACCCATATATACTTGACTGCACACATGCACTGTGAATCATCACAGTTTTGAGAGTAGTTTGAATACTTAAGACTTTTAAAAGCAAGTACCCCAGTACTTAACTCCACTTATTATTTGATTGAGCAGTTTTCACTTGTATTGTTTAGTCATCGTATTTGACCAAGACTATTTTTATTTTGACTCAAGTCATGAAGTCGTGTACTTTATTCACCACTGATGATGACACTGCTCGTGGACGGGCCATTACTGCTGCTGCCCTGGAGCCTCTACTTAAAGCTGTCCACACTATGGGCATGGTGATGACGAGGTTCTGTGCTTGTGTGACACCCTGACAAGATGAATAAGGGGAGTACTGGCACTTGTTTTTTTTTCTTTCACTTAAAGCGCTGATTTATTTATAACCATATAGTACTATACCACCATTAGGAGTTTAACACCACCTTTTCTCAAGAACAATTATATTGGGGACCCATTCAATATCCCAGGGACTCAAATCCCCACCTGTCGGTACCTGGGACTCACTACATTGAAAACCTACCAACATTACTGAAAGCATCATTGAGCAAACAATCAATAAATGGTTGAGAGCCTTCACAAAAACATAGATTTACTCTCAAATTAGTCTGTAGAGCTGTTTGTCGGTGTATGTGCACGTGTTTTTATTTTGCACATGGTGCTCAGTTGAAAGGGACTCTTTTGAACATAAGGGCAGTCAGTGCTGGTCCTTTGTTTTTTTCTGTCAGTCTCACTCACCCCACATCAACCCATCCTCCCCTCCTCTCCCATCCTCCAACCACAGCTAGAGGGTCTTTCATCTACTCTTTGTTGGAGGAGGACTGGAGGATGTGTGTGTCTCTGATGGTGTGTGTGTGTGTGTGTGTGTGTGTGTGTGTGTGTGTGTGTGTGTGTGAGAGGGAGAGAGAGAGAGAGAGAGAGAGAGAGAGAGAGAGAGAGAGAGGGCACCCACAGTAGGTGTACAACAGCACCAATACGAACATCTCATCAGTAGCAAGTTGACCTTTCACCCTGTGTGTTGTTGCCATTCATCGAGTAAGCGGCCTGTCATGCTCACATTAGCAGTCTGAACACCAGAGATGACTCCTGCAGATTGGAAATGGGAGACACACACAGAGTAAGATCAATTCTGCCCCTGGTGTCCTTCTGGTTGGCATTAGAATAAGATTAGAATACTAATAGCCACAATATCAGCCACAGAGGTCCCAGCTGATAAAGGTCACTATAGACAGGACGCTCCATGTGCTCCATGTGTGTCACAGAAAAAAAACATCCTCCTGCAATTCTTCTGAGAGCTTTCTGCAACTCTCAGAGCAGGGTTGGCTTTGCGGAAGGTTTTTATATAAACATGTCAACTATTTTAAAAATGTATGAATTGGTAAAGCCCTTTATCAAGCTGAAAATATCCAACATTGTTATTTTGTCAGTTTAGATTTTCTGCTTCTCTGTATTGAAGCTCTTGTAAATTGAATATATCTAGGTTTTTATCTTTTAATCTGACAAAACAAGTTTAAAGATGTTGCCTTGGGCTTTGGAAATGTGTGATGTGTGTTCTTGCGGTACTGCAAACTAACAAACTGCATGACTTGCAGCAAGGGATCAAGGGTTGGAGTTGAGGCCATGCAGGGCAGCTGTGCGGGGGACTGTAGCAGTTGTACAGTATGTGAGGGGGGGCTGTAACCATTGAGCTAAATTTAACATTTAGTGACATACCAGCACTGTGATTAAAACATATCAACACTTTTGGTTACATTGAAATATTAAAAAAAAATCAATCTGCATTTGTTGAATTAGAACATAGCTCAACATGCCATTGTCTGTTTTTGAATCAGCCACGAACCTTGGTGACGTAGAGACATATATTATGTCGTGATATTTAAAGAATGCTAACGCCCTGTTTTCACCCACATTAATCAACTTCCATCTCAATAATTTATGCTATTCATATTTTCCCCTCTGTAGCCCTTGCCCACTTCTCAGCACCTTATGCAGTGGGTGGGGTTAGGCTCAGATCTAGGGGCAAGTTTCACTTTAATTTTAAGAAAGCATCAGATTCATTGTTTATGAAAATAACTTCTTTTTTTTAATAGCTGACTAATCATCAATGACTCAATGAGAGACAAGCTCTAGTTGTCTTTTTTGTCACAGGTGAAGTTAGATGTGAAATGAGCCAAAGGATTCTCTTGTTAAGGATTCTTCCAGAGGGACGAACAGGACATAATAGAATTCTCTACACTGACATACAGCTGTATCCATGGTAATTCACAGGGCCTGTGTATTCAAGAATGTAGATACAAACACATATGTACAGCACAAAGGCACACACACACACACACACACACACACACACACACACACACACACACACACACACACACACACACACACACACACACACACACACACACACACAGCCTAATTAAGAAGGGAGTGGCTTAACATTTCTCCTTGATGAGCTGAGCAGAAGGAAAATGAGATGAGAGGTGGGTGGAGAAGCTTAAAAAAGAAAACTGTGGTTACTTGTGTGATTGCACATTAAATATTTATTTTTCTTCTTAACTTGTACACTGTCAGAGTCTTTTATGAGGTAGAGCTGACCTTCTTCTGCCCTTTGTTTGTTAATAAATGGACTTGAATCTCAAACTCTGCTCTCCTTTTCTCAGCATTGTTATTGTCCCTCTCTCAGCAAATGCCTTGTTTGTCACTTGCACATTTTTCTGGCCTCTATCCATCTCCTGCTGGCCCTGAGGCCAAAGTCCTCCCAGCTGTAATCACTCCTCTTTAGCCTGGCAGCCCACATGGACCTTTGCACTGTCACAGCTACTGTTAGTAAAGAAGAAGCACTGCCGCAGTTTGGGCTCCTGTAATGGTGGTTTATAGGCCGACTAGACAGACAGTCGGGGAGACAGTGTTATGTCGGAAATGTCTGCTAAGGAGACTAATATAATTCAGACTCAACTTGCCCTCAGATAAAGTTACAAGTGCTTATTGCCTGAAGTCAGTGTTAGTCTGAATCACTGTGCAGCAGGCAGATACTGTTGTGCTGGATGACTGTTTCTGAGCTGAATGTGTGAACATGATGTGTTTACAAGTGTGAAATGTTGGAGAACATTTTGATGTAAAGGGATGATTTGAGTTCTCTGTAAATTCCTAGATTTCGTGGCGGATCATTTGGACAGCCTTTAAAGAAATCAAATAAACATATGAGCTCAGAGTTGCTGGTTCATTTGCTTTAAGTTTCACTCAGACGCACAGCATGTTGCACAATCACAAACACCACCGAGACCACAGCAACTTCTGTCTGTAAAACATTAACAAAAATTTGCCCTCAAGCACACTGATAACTTTTCTATTCGTGTACAAAGAGGAAGAAGAACTTGAAACCCAGGAAAGGTTGATCTCATCGCTAATGACAGCAACATAAATATTTTGTTCATGAGTCCTGCTCCAGTTATACTTTAATCTCTGAATTTGTCATTAGTAAGTGTCAAAACATTATGTTTTACTGAGGAAATTCAGTCTATATGTTTTTTATATTTACAGGTGTAGACCTACAGGGTACCCGGTAAACAGCCTCTTGTTCTCAGGTCGCACGGTTGCAGGAAAATACAATGAAAAATAATGTAATTACTGGGCGAACCCGAGGAAGCTAGGCCGAACGCATTTGCTCACAATGAAGTTACAGGAAAGTAATTTTCAGTGTGCCACGGATTATTTCTTATTTTTCATGTTAGGCTTGTGTTTGCTTCGGTACATTTCTCTATTTCTGCCTCCCAATTTCTCGGACTATCACGCATGGTAGATGGCAATATATCAATCAGTCCGGTTCTGCTACCTGGTAAAGAGACACTTTTTCTTACCATTGTTCCCAAGCGTTTCACATGGTGGAGTAATATTAGGTTTCCTTAAATAATAAAGCAATAATGTAAATTAATTAATGTTAATAAGACTTGGTTGATTGCTTGATAATCTGCAAAAATCTATATAAAAAATAGATAAAATATATTGTTCTTCAATGTGCAGGTCCCCTCTAAAATATATGTGTAAAAAGTATTGTGTAAAAAAGAAAGAATTTAAAGATATTTGGTATTAATTAAAGTGCAGCACAATCCATTCATGTCGACTTCATTGTGTAGTGTGTTATTTTAGTGATTTAGTTCAGTGCATACGGAAACATGGATAAACTAAAATGGGCAAAGTGATTGAACTTATTCAGACTTAAAGTTGTAGAAACGTAAGCAGTTTTAGATTACTTAGGTGTTATTAATTACTTCCCCTGTTGTATCAGATCACAAGCTGAAAGCTTAATTTACAAAGGTCAGATTGTGGCACGCAGCAGCATCAGGGTGTATACCTGTACATCCTGTGTTGCTGCTGCTGCCACAATCATTACAATAAATATGTTTGTGCTGAGCACAGCTCGGCTCTCCAGCATTTCAGGGCCCCTAAAGGATAGTTAAAGCTGTCTGTAATGAATAAGCCATCAGCTAGACCGGGGCTCCCAGCCGCCACCAGGGCCTTCTCTGTCACATCCATCATCTGCTGGGGGGCTGTTCAGCCAGAGGGGTACAGGTGTTTGTCCACAAAGGGGGGAGGGGGGATTTCTGAGAAGGACTTTGGGTGTTACACTATCAGGCCTTGATATGAGCCTTGCTGGTTGGATCAAGGTTTGATCTCTCTTTTTTATATTCCTACATGAACAAGTGAAGATGATAAAAGGGGGGGCATGAGGATGGAGAAGGAGTTTTGGGCGGGGGCAGGATGATGGTGCTGTCGGGGTAAGAGGGAGAGGTTGTCGTGGTCCAGGGGGGCTTAGGAGACACAAAGAGCTGTGACTCCCAGTGGACCCTCCTCCCTCTGCCCACCCTGTTTTTTATTAGTGGGGCTGATTAAAGTCCCCCGCCAGCCAGTAATGTAGCTATAATATATGATCTCTCCCCCCCCCCCCCCCCCCCCTCTCTCTCTCTCTCTCTCTCTCTCTAGCTCCCATGGTAACGAAGAAAAAGACTAATTAGCATACTCGATTAGTGTACTATATTTGTGTCAACATATCTGCGTTGAACAAATGTGCTGTATGTTGGTGTACAGTATTATTCACTGTTTTGTCTTTATCATCGTCCGTTACAAACTATTCAGATACAAACTGCTTTTCTACAGTGTTGGAGGATTCATTCAATTTTTGTGATCATCATCTATTTTAAATAGAGAATCCCTACAGTCTGGGGTGTTAAGGCCTCAGATGTATTAATGAATGAAGGGTTTGTTCCACCTTAAGAACCTAATTTGGTGTATTGTATATTTTTAGCTCCAATGTATAAAGTGATTGCTAAATTAAACATCCTCAAAGTTGTTTTCCTTCCTCCTACATCTCTGATATTTCTTAAAACTCAGCCAGAGATTCCTGTCTGAGCAGTGAGAAGAGGAGTTTTTTATACACTCACACACTCCCAGCGGGGCCTTTAATATAAAAGGCTTTTCATGTTGCCGAGCCAACAAGTGCCTGGAGTGTTGACTGTGCGGTGTAAAGGGTCAGTGTCAGCTTAAAGGTTACTCTATCTCCGAATCCGTAGTTTATCTGTGGAAGTCTAGACGATGCATGAGTCCTGCTCAGCTGTTTCTAAGACGCTTTTGAACATTTTATTCCACAAAATGTTTCAGCTATGAATGATTGCTACTCCAATTTGAGGACACATCCTACATGCTCAGTGCTGCTCAAAACATTCTGCAACTGCTGACTTTTCTCTCCAGACAGCGACTTTGAGTGGATAGTTGACATACAGTAAAGCTCTGTTTACATCTAAATGGCTCTTCTCTCCTGCTCCTTTTAGGAACAATCAGCTTTATTTGTGGTCCTGCATGGAAACATAGGCCTATAACACAGTTTTTATTTGTCCCACTATCAATAGCCCTTTTCTTAAAGGGGCTATATGTAACTTTTTAGATGTATAAATCATTTTTTTATCGCCCATTAATAAGCGAACAGTTAACTGATGTGAAAAAGATGTTCACTGTCTATCTGTGTTGCCTGTATAGAATTCGAAAGCTCCAGGAAGTGACATTTTATGCACGTTCTCAACGTCCTCCTCACTCTGCTCCGCTATCTATCCGCCCTAGGAGCTCTCAAAGGCGGACAAACTCATCACACACTCCTGCTCTCAGCCAGTGCCTGCTGAGACTGTCGTTTGTAGGATGGAGAATGAATACAGACACACAGACTCCTTCACAGATGTTCTCATGTGTATGTCCACTTACCTCCTCTGTAAACATTATGGCAGTAAATATCCAGTGTTTCGCGGCCGATGATGATGCTCGTTTGTGTACGTACAAGCACGTATGACGCAAGGGAGAGCGAGCAACAGTTTACTGGTGCAGTTCGCCTAACGGCCATGCGGTATCACTACAAACGCAGTATTTTTGACAGTTACATATAGCCCCTTTAAAGTCTCATTTCAGTCTCAGTGGGTGTGTACGGCTCTTTTCCTCTGCTCAGTGAGATGTGTAGCGTGGCCTCATCAGAGACCAGATTATTGATTTCCAGACGGGCAGTTTTTTGCCATGCAATACAAAGGTACTGAGTAGACCTAATCAACACATCTATTGATTATTTTACGCAGACCCCTCCCCTCTGTCGAGCAGTTTTCTGTTCTGCATGCCTGGCCTGAAAACATCTGTGTGTGTGTTTTCTGCTGTTGTCTGTCGCTGTGGGGATAAAAAGCTGCCCTGGAACATTTGTCCTCACACTGAAATAAATTGGGTATAAATGAATAACAGTAAGGTTGCATTTTATCAAATAATCAGCACGGATGCACTCAATCACAGTAGAGCAATAGCGAAGCCCGAGTGCACACACACACACACACACACACACACACACACACACACACATACAAAAAGAACATCTGCTCATTCGCATGCATGCACACAGTCGCACGGTGATGTGAAAGCGATTGGCTGCAGCCGAGGAGAGGCCAGCTCCCAGAGTCAGTTGCTAATGGCTACAGGATCCAGGGGAGCGGAGAGAGATGTCGATAATGACAATGTCACTCCCAGCCAACCAGCGCACAAAAATTGGGACAAGACACACTTACTCACACACATGCAAGTCTATTGGGGCATTTATAGTAAGAACACACAGACACACACACACACACACACACACACACACACACACACACACACACACACGTAGACACTGAAATGGGAGAGCAATTTTCTTCCAACCAGGTGGCTGTGTGTTATTATAGATGTCAAAATGCTTTTCCGCTCAAAAGAGTTTTTGGCTGCTGGTCATATGTTTGAATAAATCTTGTTTCATGTATGATATTAAACCTGTATTTTGATGTAAACTATTTTTAAGTACACATTGGTTCATTTTAAGGTCAAATAACAAATGATCTTTTCTTTGCTTTTTTCTTTAGCGTTTAGTCATATTGAATTCCCTTTTTTTTAATGTTTCAGTGTGGAGGCTTGTCCATATCATTGAGTCAGACCTAGTCCTCTAATGTGTTGTAGAGGTGCTTTATTTGTGAGACAGTTCATTTCCCTTTTCCATCCATCAGCAGTGTCCAGAGTTATTAAGGTTCAAAACAAATCAAGTGGCAGGAAGCATCAATCCATCAAGCTTTGTATTTTCTTTTGCTTCTCTCTCAACAATGAACTCAGCATTTACTCTTCAGTTCAAATGCTAGTGCTAGAGCCATTCTTATTTTATGAGAGTTATGAATACATTTGTATTTCAGTATTTAAAAATTGACCAAAGACTTCTCCGCCTTATGACATGCTGTGTATTTCCAATGTAACAATAAGACATTGAAGTATAGGCTGGATTATAATAGCGTTGAAGAAGATGATGTAAGGTCATGCAAAACCTGCAGGACATCTCTGCTCTGCTCTTCAAACCAGGCTGCTGGTTCACACAGGCTTTAACATTCCCTAACCACAATTCACTAATCATCTAATTCAACCCCAAGTTAACTTTAAAAAATGAAGTGAGAAAAGTCTGATTTATATCAAATCTTTAATGTAAATTTAAAGCATGTATATTAAATCGCATACTTTAAGCAGACCATGTTCAAAGCTTACCCACCATAGTCTCTTTAATTCAAAAAGACATCACAGAACTTTTTTTTTTGGAGCTCCTCTGTCTGACAGTCCATCACTGCTGAATGTAGCACAAAGCAGCTGCAGTCATGCCTCTGATGACTTCTCCCCCCCCATACAGGAGCCTCCCAGATACTGCCCTGAGATTTTCCGTATGAATGCAGCGCGTTCACTGGGATGCTGCTCTTTTTCATTCCACTTGGTTGCATCTGTATAAACTTAAAAAGCTCATTGAGGAGCAAAGATAGGGAGGGAGAAAGGGGAGAGAAGAGAAGTAAACATCCATTTTCACTGAAAAAGAGCAAAGAAAGAAGAGGAAACCCAAGGTGGCAGGAAGGAAGACATAGAACCGCCTGGTCCTCCCTCCAGCCGTGCAGATAATTCAGACATCAGCGGCACAGTGAAGTATATCCTATGTTCTCTTTTCTCCACGGACTAGATGATGATTAATATCAGTCTTGTTTTCAGAGCAGAACATGAACCTTATTGTTGTCTTAATGAGCCGTGACCTTGTAGAGCAGCCCTGACTAATGGGGTTAAGCTGTTGGGTGGTGAGCATTAGGGAAGATTGGAGATTGTACTGTATCTACTCACCGGGTTCAGACAATGCATATCCTGACTGATCCTCTTCTAGAAATACAGAGGAAAAAATTATGGAAATTGATCATATTAATGAATTGTTTACAGGATGCTACACTGCAGACTTCATATCCCTCTCTTTTGTGCCCACACAAACTAACACAAACCCTTAACTCAACCACCAGCCCCCCTCCTGCCTCCTTCTAACTCCTTGCTCCTTTATTTTCCTTCCTCTCTCCTCACTCTTGTTCCTTTTGCACACCTCTGCTAATTTTTGTAGTCAGCTTCCAATGACCTTCACTTTTCCAGCTCAGTGAGTAATTGAATAATTTTCTAAAAGCAGCTCCCTGCATGTTGTAGCTCTGTGCAGCCATGTTGTCCATTACAGTCACAGCAGGCTTATACATATCCACGTGGAGTGAAGGTCATTACAGTGCCGAATAGTCTGTGGGAATAAATGTCAATTTTGTTTCATTGCTTAAAAAAAAAACCTTGAAAACGTACAATGCACTTGATAATAAACAACAATTTAAATACCCTGCCAGATCCTTTTAATGGACATCCCAACATTCAGGCCTGAGATGATTCAACAGAGATGTCTATCAGGGTGATGACTTCCTGAGATCTATAAACACATGAGTGCACTGAAGGCACTCAAGTGCACTTGAGGCTTAGGTTGCAATTGGACATTGGTTTCCTGATAATGGAGGAAATCCAAGAAAAAAAAAAACACATGCACTCGTATTTTGAGGTTGTGTTTGTTGGTTCTACCAGGATGGCCTGCTGTGTGTGCTGTCATCGTTGTTCTGTCGTGCTCCTCTTTCTGCCTAATGTTACTACAACTTTGATTCAATGAGTTTCAGAGGTTAGAGCTGTATTGTTACGCTGCGGTTTAAATATGAAATCCCTTTTATGAAATGACAAGTCTGTGTCCAGTTATTGATCCATAAGATATCATTTCATTCAGATCATTTTATTTGTACTTGATGAGTCTTGTAGATAGTTGATCGATAAAAATCTATTTTCTGAAATGTGGCTTTTCTTCTACATGTTTAGAAATTGGAAGAGAAATACTGATCATATTGTGTAATACTTTCAAACAAGAGAAGAAAATATAGAACTCACCAATCCTCCATTTTTCTGCATAAATATATAAATCTTGAGTTGTCTACTCACCCTGCAGGCTCCGCTGTAGCTGTCCTCTTTAGGAGAACCTGCAAGAAATCAGACCTGATCTCTACAGATTGGATTAACTTTAATTCATGTTCATAAGAGATCTGTGCAGGACGTGAGTTTGCATACTGAGACGCTGATACTTATCCACATCCTTTATTGGACTGCTGCCTCAGGAATTAAATTTGCATTAACTGATCTGTGGCAGACTGTATGGGAACATGATACTAGCAATAAATATCACATTAAAAAGCTAGCATTGACAATGAGAAACATAATGTTAAACACAACAGCGTGTGATCAGACCAGACAGACATTTTAGTTCATAATATCCCCAGAGTGGACTCTTACAGACGGACAAATATGATTTATAAATATTCTGGATCTCAAAGGATTTAAGATGTCTGACGAAGTTTGGGAGATGTGATTGAAGCCGAAAAGTCTGGAGGAACATTTCACCCAAAGACATGAATCAGACCGCTTTTAATTCACACTGTTATCAGTTTGCCTTTTCCAACAGTCTCTATCTACCTACAGAGATACAGGGGGGGCAGCAAGACTCTGAAAAACTATCCTCATCTTCAAGGAGACAGAGACAGAGAGAGCGAGAGAGAGAGAGAGAGAGAGAGCGAGAGAGAGAGAGAGAGAGAGAGAGGTCTGGGCCAAACTTCCCCTGGCTCTGACAGGCAGAGATAATACTTCACAGCAGCAGCTTAGTGAAATAAGGAGAGGATAGGGAGAAGGGGAGTATTCCCATCTGAAGAGTAAAGAGCTGGAGTAATTAACTTTCCCATCAGCCCCTCTTGGTCAATAATCCTGTTTCTTCTTTGGACATCCTGTTTGTCTGATTGGAAGTACATGTGACATACTTTTTTCTCTCTTTCCTGTTCTTCATCATCTACCTTCTACCATCATCTCCTTTATTCCCATCAAGCCTCCTCTGAGCTTTCAGCCAAGTAGATATAGCCTTAAAATGAACTTCAAATGGAGTCATCATATTTCATATGTTCTACGATGTGCTGACCTCAGTATATGAGAGTTTATGTTTTACATGTAGGCTGGAACTGTCAGGGCTAAGTCCAAGCATATTGAGTACATGCAGGCAATGGTTACTGACAGAGCAGATCTCAAACAGCGATACATGACCTAATTGCGGTTCTCAGAAACTTTAAAACTTTGCCCGTTAGTGTACTTTAAACAAGGCACTGTCTCAAAATAATGTCTTGTTAAGGTAATTGCTGCAAAGGGTACACAATGAAAAGTTTCCTGTCTCGTGTAGTTACTAAGTCGTAGAGTGAATGTCATTCAGGTTGATATTTCATGACATGGAAAAGAAAAATCTATCCTATATTATTCTCACTTTTATCAGATATCCGAAATGCACAAGTACATCCCAGTGACAATTGACACTTCGTTAACTGCCACTGAAACTTTTTCAAGGCATAGAAGAATAAGGACAGGTGTCATTAAATCTGCTCTCTTCAATTTGCACAGAAGGTTGTTACAATAGCAACTCTTTTCTTGTCTAGAAAATGTCCTGTCCAGCTTGTGTTAGTGCTGCATCGAAGCAAAAAATAAACATTGTTTCATTCAAAATAAAACTTGAGCTGTATGTTTGTCTGGCTCCATGGCTAGAAGTGCTTCTCCATATAGACAGTAAATATATACTAACTAAGTAAGTACTTTCTAACTGATTCACAATTTGTGGCACAAAAAAACAGTTCAAATGCATCAGGCAGAAGATTTTTTTTCTCTCTCCGCCCTGTGCTTGACTTGCGACCTGTCCAGGATATACTCTGCTGCTGATACACTCATCACACATGCCAATCTCTCCCTCTCTTTCTCTCCGTCTCTCTCACATGAAACAGAGATATCATCACTTCCAGGAATGTGTTGAATACATTATTCCCACTCTCATATCGTATCCTTTTCACTACCCAGTGAAGTACATTTTTTTTTTTTGGATCTGCTTAGCTTGCAGTCTGGCAGTATAAATAGCATACAATAGATTTGGAGCCGCAGCAGTTCCTCCCCATGCCTCCGGTCGTCCCTGGCTGGCGGTCTTGCCAAGTGAGTGTGCATTCTTAATGCTCCCCTGGCCTTCATGAGAGACATGATTGGTAGAATTAATTGTGGCTGGAGGGCTGAATGGGAATAAGTGGGAGGAAGGGGTGGAGGAGGAGGAGGGGAGTATCTGGCTGGTTTTAGTGTTGTGTTTCCCTCCTCAAAGCCAGACACTGGATGCTGTTGAAGTTGTTTTCATGCACTCACTCTCTTTGTCTCCTTAGATTAATATTTGCCCAGAGTTAAGCCAAACCCATTTTCTTTTATAGCTCAGTTTGTCCTTCTCTTCATTTGTGATTTACACCTGTGTTGCTTGGAGGGGAGTGATAAGAGAGCTAATACAGAGATAATCATAATGTAATGGCCTCCTCAGCTCCCGGGGCAGTAATTCTATCTGCACAAAGTTTATATCCTGTTGTGAGTTGTCATTAAATGAGATAAACTGAGCTTAAAGAAGGACCATAAAACAGGTGTGTGTCTTGGGGCTTGTTTTATACTTTTTTGGAGCAGTGTGAAGAGATAGATGCCATGTCCTCACCTCTATTACCGACCTCTGGTTTTATGACGGATGATATCTGAGCTCCTACAACACAGGAAGCCATGACTCACCTTTTCACCTTTCTTGTCCTTCAAAACTTAACAGCAAAAGGCTCCCAGGATGATACCAGTGATGGATCGTTAAATTGACAACTAAACCGATCTGTGTATTTTTTCTTTATGAATTCTTTGACATTTGGCTCTACTGCCTAAGAAAAAGGCTTCTGCATTTAAACAAGTTATGTTCATGAACCTGTCTATGCATATCCATACAACGTATTGAACACACATGTGGATATGTTAAAGCCATTTCTATTTATTTTTTACTTAATTATCCTAAACTCATTAGTCTTCTGATACATAAATGAACATCTGTCTATCTTTTCAGGATGTTTATGTATTAACATTTAAAGCTGCTGTGAGGAACTTTTGATTTGCATTGATTTCGGTGAACAATGTAGACAATGGGGTACCTCTTATATCTCAATATCTCTATTTTGTCGTCTTCCTGTGTTTCTCTCTGAGAATCTTTGCAGTGGAAAATGTCAAATAAAGGTTGTTTATGCAGTTTGCTGTTAACCCTTTCATAGCCTTCTTTTGGCGGTGATTGCAGGCATTAAAAATATCAATAAAGAAATAGTCTGTGTTTGTGCTGCTGGTCTCTTTTTTTGCAGGTCATTAAGAGGAATCAGTATATAACCAGATAAAATGGTCTCTCTCTGTTGCTGCACAGCTATTTATCTTAAAATAAGAATATTCTTCTCAACCATCCTCTTAATCAAGAACTATAAAAAGACTCAGGTGATGGAGCAGCATGTTAGGAGTACATTTTAACCACAATTAGAAAAATCCAATAGTTAAAACGGCATCAGTTATTTTTTCTTGAAGAAAAAAAATGGTCAAGATGGGAAACGGTGTGTTCGCAGGTTGTGATGTATGTGTTTGTGTTGGTTGTTGTTGTCTCTCACTGTAAGCAAACTGGGGTCTCCTTGCAGGATTTATGTGCTGCTTTTATGGGGTTGAGTCATAGAACGCCTGTATGGGAATATAAGAAGGTGGGGGTTGGGTGTGTGTGAGAAGGGTTTCAGGGTTTAGAGTAGAGGGGTTCTGGGGAAGCTTTCTCATCATTTATTTATATAAACTACAGAAGAAGGGGTTAGTGTGAGAGGGGGGCTGCTGCTACGAGCTGTCCTGGGAATACTGCGGGTCAAGAGTTGTTTTTCTAGCTACCAGCACAATTCTTTGTCTCAAAAAAAGTCAAGTGATGAACACAATATGTTGCACTGGATCTCATTATATTGTGTTTTACCCAATTTTGTCTCATTATCTCCACGCCATAGCCCTTGTTTCTCTGACAGTGTAGTGTTTTAGTTGTTGGTGCTGATGGGGGTGATGGTGCTTAACCAATTGTCAGATAAAATAATCTATAGGCCCTGAAAAGGTTTTCCATTTGTTTGAAAGTACTGGGTTTGAC